>NW_021319083.1:22791474-22808045 GCF_001605985.2 Dendrobium catenatum
TTAAATATTTTAATATATGCCCTGTAAAAAAAAAATTAAAGCAGTAATGATTGTATATATGCATGATACTTATTAAAAAAAGAATTTTTCTTTCATCTCTTGGTGCAATAAATTAAACAAGTAATCAATCACAAGACACAGAAGGATCTATAACTAAACAAATAACTCAACTAACTAAACAACCTTCGTATGCTAACAACAACTAAGAGATTATGTCAAAATTCTAAAGTACTATTAGGGTTAACCGCATATAAGTGTTAATAAGCTATCCAATAGCTCCATGTCATGGGATTTTATAGCTACATGTCAACAAGATCCAACTAAACTAAAGACACTGTCATCTTATCTTAATTTATTTTTAAAGATCTGGTTTTTGAAAATATTAGATAATATGTATAAACTTAATTATATTCCTTGAATCAATCATGTAGTTTTTTGGTTCTAAAACTTGATACTGTCACAAACAATTCGTTTTCGACGACACACTATCTCAGATTTGTAAATATTGAGATTGAGGCTCTAAAAAAAAATTAAAATCGGGAACATCTAATCTCCAATTTAGTACAAATTTAGTCAAAATTAAACACTCAAGGAGGCAAACCAATAACACCAAAATCAGTCTAATTTAGCCATAATAAGCCCAAATCAAGGATCCAAAACATATATGGGGATTGTAAAAGAATAATGGATAACCAAATGATTGTATGAATTGCATGCTTATAATTGAATCGATCGGCTTGATAAGATGAATCTAACGAGCCTAAGATCACCTAATTTTTGTCATCATTTGGGCACTCATAAATAAATTGATAAACGCTCCATACATTACGATGCGGATCAATATCTGGAGTCTATTCCAATTTGACAACACTCCCAACCAGTTGCCTTTGATTCTTTTTATTATTTACGAGACATGTCGCTCTAAAAAAATTTATAAATAGGCCGCGCATTCTTCACATCAGGAAGGGAGAGAAAGAAGGAGAAAATTTGGGAGCTATCTTACCACCTACAGTTTGTCGGAGTTCTTCCTGTCCGCCGTAGAGGTTTCTTCCTAATCGTCGCCAGAGTTCTTAATGGATATCGTCGTAGTTCTTTCTGACCGTCAGTGGAGCTCTCTTGCCATTGACCACTGTTGGAGCTCTTTCCTGACCGTCTCTGGAGTTTTTTGGATCGTCTTTGGAGTTCTTCCTGACCATCGCCGGAGTTCTTCCCGACTATCATTGGAGTTCTTTCCAACCACCGTCGAATTTTCTTCCCGACGCCACCAGAGTTTTCTTCCCGACCGACATCAAACATCTTTTCAACCCACGCTGGAGTTCTTTCTAACCCTCGACCGTAGTTCTTTCCTGACCATCATCGAGCTCTCTTACCATCTTACACCATCGGAGTTCTTCATAACGATCACTGGAGTTCTTCCCCGACCACCACCGTAGTTATTCCTAATTGCCGCCAGATTTCTTCTCGACCGCCGTCGGAATTCTTTCTTGACCAACACCAAACTTTTGCTCATTCATCGACCATCATTGGACTTTCACCCATTCATTGGATTGCCGCCGAATCTCTTCCCAACTACTGCGTGGTTATCATGGGACTTTCGTCCGTCTTCCAATTTTTAACAAAACTCTTCCTGGATGCTAGTGACGCAGTTCACCTCCTAAATACCGTCACCTGCCAACTACAATTCTCTATGAACACCGTTGTGGACGACGATCCTCCTGACTTCCGTCGCCCCCCCCCCCCCCCCCCCCCCCCCCCCCCCCCCGAACTTTGGTCCTCCAATCCTCCATTGCCCGCAACTATGGGCTTTTCCAAACCACCATCGCCAACTATAATTCCTTTCGACCACCGTCGCCTTGGACTACAATCTTTTTACCATCGTCTCCTGATTATGATCTTTCTGACCTATGTCATCTACCAAACTATGGCCTCCCGACCTCTTATCGTCAGCCCAACTACAATCATTTTTGACCTCCGTCGCTCGCTAACTACGATCCTTCTGACTTCTGTTGCTTGTCAAATATTGCTCCTTCCGATCATCGTCGTCCTGCCGACTATGGTCTTTATGACCACCATCACCAGACTAAGATCCTTCCAACCACTATCGCCCAACTACGATCCTTTCGAACCACCGTCATCTGATTATTATTCTTTTGACCTACATTGCTTTCTTTTGCCGACCAAACAACATATCAACACTGATACTTCCAACTCCCACCATATAATGCACTCTATATGATGTAGATTTGCTACATCGAGCTAAGGCCTTCCTCCTAAGGAAGGGCCTCATTTGTAATCAATTGCAAACACTAGTGGATTCAGTCCCGTAGTTTTTTTCCTTTTCAGGGGCTTTCACATAAAAATTATTGTTGCGTCAGGAGTATCGCGGCGGTGGAGAAATATAAAGTTTTTCGTCTTAACGTTATACGAAAATCCCGCACGCAATCAGATAAGGAGAGAGGGTCTAGCATTTTATGAGACACCAAGTTTTTACGTGTAAAACCCCTGAAAAAGGGGAAAAAATCACGGGACCTAGCGCCCAGTTTGAACGAATCCACTAGTATTTGCAGTCGATTACAAATGAGGCCCTTCCTTGGGAGAAGGCCTTAGCTTGATGTACATCTTATAAATTACATTACATGATGTAAATCAAAGAATCACTATTTGACATGTTCGTTTGTGTCGATGAGAACCGTAGTCGGTGGGCGACGGAGTAGGAAGGCTTGTAGTCAGTGGGAGACGTAAGTTGGAGGATTGTAGTCGCGCTGGCGACAGAGGTCAGAAGGACTGGTTAGTCGGCGGGCGACGTAAGTCAGGGAAGGACCGTAGTTCGGCGGGCGACAGATGGTCGAAAAGACTGTAGTTGGCGGGCGATGTAAGTCAGGAGGACCGTAGTCGGCGGGCGACAGAGGTCGGGAAGACTTGTAGTCGGCGGGCGACATAAGTCAGGAAGGACTGTAGTCAGCGGCGACGGAGGTCAGAAAGACCGTAGTAGGTGGGCGACGTAAGTCAGAAGGACTGTAGTCAGTGAGCGACATACACTATAGGAAAATCACCCATTTCCGGCGGCCTTTTCCGGCGGTAATTAAACCTTTTTTGGCGGTTTGTAGTTTTCCGGCGGTTTTCCAGCGGTTAAATTACGCCGGTAAAAACGGCGTAGGAAAATGAATTCCGGCGGTTTTTCCGCGGCAATTTTGTCCGGCGGCTTATCGGCGGTCTTAAACTGCGCGATCAAATTAAAAAATAAATAAATAATATAAACCCGCTCCCACGGCTCCGCGATCCCGGCTCAACCCCCCCGGCGCTCCGGCATCACCCTTTGCTTCCCGCGCTCCGGCGATTTGCCCCCGCGCGTCTCCCGCGGCGTGCAGCCGCCAGCTCCCCGCGCGCGCTCCAACGTGTAAGGGGTTTCGAACACTGGTTCCTTGTGTGGAATTTCAAACGACGGACCGCTTTGCTTAAGAAGTAAATACGTCTAAATTGTCAATATTTATTATTTAAACTATATCCCCACAGGAAAATAATAAAAAACTTTAATTATAAAAAATTAAAACTAATTAATTTAAAATAAAAAATAATATTTAATAAAAAATAACTAACTAATTAATTTTAAGATGAAAATTAAGCTAATAGTTATTTTTACTTTTAATAATTTTTTGTTAAATCATTTAAATGCTTAAAATTTTATTCATTTTTTATTAAATTTTTAAAAGCCACCGGAAACATTAAAAAGCCGCCGGAAAAGCCGTCGGAAATGTGACCGCCAGAAAACCGTCAGAAAAAAGTCTAAAAGCCGCCAGAAACATGGCTGCCGGAAATCAGCCGGAAAATGCCTCCGGAAATCAGTGTTTTTCCTGTAGTGATAAGTTAGGAGGACCGTAGTCGGCGGGCGACGGAGGTTGGAAAGACTGTAGTCTGACGACGAAGATCAGAAGGACAGCGTCTGGTAGAAGTCCAACAATGGAAATAAATCCATCTTCGCGTAAACGTTCAATGAAGTCCGATAACCGGTAGAAGTCCGGCGTCGGGTAGAAACTTAGCGAAGAGTGAAGGTCCGACGTCAGGTAGAAGTCCGACGTCTGTTGGTGGCAGAAGAGAACTCCGGCTTCACTTGGGCGGAGTTTCGGCGTCAGGAGGAAACTTTGTTGCAAATTGGGAAGAATTTTAGCATCACGTGGAAGTTGGGCAGAATTCATGCGTTCTCCCGAATATCACGCAGAATCCCGGCGTGTTCGGGCGGTAGGACGAACTCCGTCGGTGGTCGAGGAGGAGAGGATTCTCCCTTTCCCCTTTTTCTTCTTCTTTCCTTCTTCTTCTCTCTCTTCCCTTGAGTCCCCTTTGTAAAGAATGAGGGCTCTATTTATAGTTTTTCTGGAGTGGCATAGCTCGTAAATAGTCGTGAGATCAAGGGCGAACAGGGAGTGATCGAATGGACGGTTGATGTTGAACCCTTCAATCATGCACCGTTAGTTGGACATTTGAAGGCCTTAGTGATGTCGGAATTTAGAGATCTTTGGCTCGTTGGATTTGTCTCGTCGAACCGTTCGATTCGAGTATAAGCTTGTTAAAATCAAAGATTGTTTGGTAACTCAAATTATGATTTGAACCTTCCAACAGCGCTTCAGGCCCTTGATTCGGACCCATTTGGGCTCGGATTGGGTTGAATTTGGTGTCATTAGGTTCGTGTTTCCGAGACGCTCAGTTTGACTATAAGCTCGTTGAAATCGGAGTTTGGGAGCTCCTGAGTTTAATCTTTGAAGTTTCCAACTAGCTTTTTGCCTCGAGATTCGTGCTCAATCAAGATAAATTTTTGAGGACATATCAATTATGGTGTCTCTTATGAACATTATAACCATATTCTCTTAATTATTTGTGTGCTGGATCTTTATACAAAGCTAAGATGCTAACTATATCACTCTCTACCGTCGTGAATATTCAAGAATACAACAAATATAATGAATATTATTATAAGATTAATCGTAATTTAATGATGATAGTCAAGATATTGTGACAACAAATTAAAACCATTAACTAATATCGTTAGAATTACATGATCAAGTGTTAACTAAGCTCATACACATGCAAATGCAATCAATATTTAAAGTTATCAACTATCCATCTTAAGATTCAAATATTTATAAATAGTAAAAGCTCTTAAAAATGAAAATGTTTTAAATATTCACAAGGAGCTCTGAATGTTCAGAGTGCAAGAGCAATTCGAGTAGAGTTCAAGCACTTTAAAGGTAAAAATGTTTTAAACATTCATAAGGAGCTTTACAATTGCAAAGTGCAAGAGCAATTCGAGTAGAAATCATATGCTTGAAAGAAAAAGAATGACACAAGTATAGGTCTATATCCAAAATCAAGTGGTGTTCAATTATGATATGATTGAACAATAGAATGATTCAATCAAGAGGGCACGATCAAGTTGGAATAAGACTCAACCAAATGGAGTATAGCCCCCAAAAATCTAATGAAAATCTAGATCTTTGAAGTCTATACAACAAATAATTAAATATTGGATCAAGAAATAGATAATACCTCCACCTTTAAAACTCTAAAGCATGTTTCTATACCCCGATCTACTCATCAGAACCTTTGCCTTTTCTTGAAACATAAGAGAACATAATGGGCATAAGTAGCTTAGTAAATAACCTATCTTGATTCATTCATTATCAATTTTCAATAAAATAAATATGATATAAATAAAAATTAAAGCAATGGATAACTAGTAAACCATTATAGTACTTCCAGAACATGCTCAACAATTTCACTTACAATCTAGTTGCATAGGGACTTCAAAATACTTTGCAGAACACGTAGTCTTAGAAGTTCATTTGCACTTAACTTTTATATTACATCAAAATCCGTACAGAGTTTCAAACATTCATTTTAAATTGCAACTTCTACTTAATTCAATAACATAGTGCAATGCAATGATTTTCATACATATGTCTTAGTGCCTACTTATTACTCCACTTCCACTAATGACTCTCACACTTGTATATGACAAGTGGAGCCAGAATCCCTCTCATATCAGCATTAGGCAAATGAGGCCAAAAGAGTACTTACATTGTTACTTAGCATCCCACATCTCTTTTCAGCAAGTGGGACTAGAATCTCTCCCACATCTGCATCAAACATTATTGGATTATCCTCTCCAACATTAACATAATATAGGGTTTTGCTCAAGCTACAAATAAGTTCTTAATTTTTTTTTCTTATATTGTTATTATTAGACACTTAAAATTTTAACTTGTTGCTAATCCTAGTTCACATGTAAAAGAATCCCAAGATAAATCCCCATTGACCTACTATGATTGAAAAGGTTATCAAGTTACAACATTGACATAAGGGCAGTTTAGTTGGGTAAAAAAAATTGTAGAGTAAAATGAAATACAGTATAAAATGAATACAATGCATTTGAAATTTTTAAAGATGTTTAAATAAGTATAAAATAAATGCAAGTTATTATTTTTTGTTTGACTTGAATTAAACTAATGTAATATAAAGTCGAATGATAGTGGTGGCTGGTGGTTGGCAGTGGAGATAGTAGTTGACGTTGGGCGGTGGCGGTGGTAGTGGCCAACAAATGCATGTGAATATGTGATTACTAATGAACATGGTGATTGACGACGATTGATGACTGATGGGGTGGGACACGTCGTGGTGGTTGATGGACAACAACAAGCTTAGGCTTGCAGGGGTAATTATAAAGAATTTATAGTGTATTTAAAAATAAGTTAAATCAAATTATTTTCAAACATATTAAACTTAAACTAGATGATGAATTATAAATATTTTAAGATTTTACTTTTTTTACTTTAAATAAAAAATAAATATTTTTTAAATTTCTATAGTTAAAATATTTGATACATTTTTACTTCAAACCAAATAGATTTTTAAGCATTCGACGCCTCTCTAATTCTCACTACATGGGTTGAACTCACTTTAAATTTTGTGTGCAAAGTAGGACCTAGAATGACGCGCCTGAGCTCGCGTCCCGTGTCGGGTCGGGTCAACCCGACAGCCCGATGGGTCTGGTCTGGGTCCATGTTTTCGACCCGTTTGCCTACCCTGGTCGGGTTATGGTCGACCCGATTGAACTCTGGTCAGTTCCGGGTTTGACCCGAACTCGACCCGTGACCCGAAATTGACACCCCTAGGTATAAGTGATAAGAATAAAATATATTAGTGATATATTTGATATTAGAATTTTATATGAGTGACATAAATATAATATTAAAATTTTAGATATTAGATATATAAGTAGCATAAAATAAAATCATATCTATAAATAAAATAAAATGATATGTATGTAAATCCCAACAAAATAGGAAGCAGGGCCTCCCTCCGTTCCTTTCAATGGCTCAAATGCCGCTCTTTTCCCTCGTCGTTCTCACAGACATTTCGGCTGGTGAGTGGTTCAGCTGTTATCGATCTCTAATTTTAGAACCGGAATCTCTCGCTCTCTCTCTCCCACCTTTCTTTTCTCCGGCTTTTAACTAATGGTCGGCTCGATTTGCACCACAGAGGATTTCATCTGTGGCGGCAATTTTTCTGTTATGCTGGATCGATATATATCTCTTTCTCTCTGCTTGTAGATGTTGATTTTCTCGTAAAAATTAGTCGTCCAGATTGCGGGTTTTCGTAGTTCAGATTTTTTTGAAGAAAGTTAGCGGTTTGAGCTTTCCAATTCCAATATTCTGCTGAATACGAATTGATGCGTAGTGTCCTTATGATGCATTTGTGGTAGGAAACTGACTTCCCAGAAAATAAAGGTGGAAACTTTTTCTCCTTCAAATGCAACGCTCATTCAACTGTGATGGGTTTTTTGTTCTGTAACTAGATAGTTTTGGCAGAATGGATTCAAGGAAGGGAGAGGATAGTAATAACGTTGGAGTAGTTGGTGCTGAGGCTATGGAAAGATCAATGTCTCAGTTGAAAGGACATGGGAGCTTCAAAAATAGGGATATTTTATTTAGGGCTGATCAGATTGATCTCAAAAGCTTAGATATTCAGTTGGAGAAAAAACTTTCCAAGATTTGGCTGAATGATGTTCTTGGCTCTAGAAGATCCAAGAAGGAATGGGAAATTGATCTTTCTAAGCTTGAAATAAGGTATCTTGTAGCTCAGGGGACACATGGTACGGTGTTTCGAGGCATTTATGATGGTCAAGATGTTGCAGGTAAACTAAGTGTTTATCAAGAATTTCTTGCATCAATGAGCCTGTATTTACCTGCTAGCTCTTGAATACAATTAATATTTGTTATTGTAGATGCTTTTTTTTTTTGTTAACATGATTTATTCTCATGTTTTTCATCTGTATGCATGATTAAATTCAATGCATCGCTTATGGAAGAGAGTATGATTATTTACTGTAACGAGAAAAAATATTGACGAACAAGATATGGAAAGATGCAAAATCACCCAAAAAAAAGAAAAAAAAAAGTTGAGAATGCATAAATTTATGTGGCTGGGTGAGGTCCACCTATGTTATGGCCTACAAACATATAATAATCTACTAATTTTACAAAAGGGATATATGAAGAGATTAAACCATGCCGAAAAATCTCTCATTACTAGCGGCCCATATCCGCAGGAAATCGAAAAATTCCGCTTGGAAAGGTGCATTTCCGGCGAATTTCTGGCGGAAATGTAGTCGACGATAAAACGTGCATTGGAAACCTTTTTGTGGTTGAATTTTTCCGCCGGAAATATTTCCGATGGATTTCCGGCAGAATTGTGCAGCAATATTCGTCGTTTACGAGTCACCCTTACCGGTGGTTTATCCGTCGAAATTTCTAGCGCGGATAACCCATTTGACAGGAGGCAACAGACGCGAACTGGATCGAAGCAAAATGAGCAGGAGTGAAAATGAGAAGAAAGACGACCGCGGAAGGAAAATATGGTCTTTTCCGGTGGATTGTCTGCTGAAATGTTTCCGTCCGAAATATTTCGTCTGATTTAAGTAAGCCGGTAGAAAATCGGCCGTATGTTCCGCCGGTAATTTCCGGCGCATTTTCCGCTGGAAGTTATGACCAATTTTGCAAAAACCGACGTTTTTGCCAGTTTTTTTTCCGCCAGAAAATCCTCCACTAAGTTACCCACGGATACACCGCCGCTTCTACCGGCGGATATACTTCTACCGGAAATTCCGATGGTCTATCAAGATTTTACTGAAGTGAATTTCATATAAAGTTGGAGATAAGAATAGCAATATCATTTTATCAAGATTTTACTGCCGGAAATTCCGACGATAGTTTTGTTGTATTTCCTAACTTTGGTTGATGTTACAGAAATTGAAATAATCATTATATTATGTTTCTTAGTTAATTTATGATAGTTAAATTTACATGAGTTTGCACATGCCAATTTGTTTCTTTTGAGATTTCCTTCAGCATTCTTTCATAATCTAATATTCAAACTTATATTGTCATTATCATTATCATTTATGAAATATTTTTACAGCCCGTACGTAGCAACATTGCTCTTTTTTTCATGAAATGTGCTCAAAAAGGTGTAATGGTGCATGAAGATAAAATGTCCATAATAAAATAAAATGCCATTCTTAAGGATTAACCTACATATTTTTCTACCTCTTTTCGTTATGGTATTATTGCAAGATATTTTTCCAACTAGTGCTTGTGACATCAAAATCCTGCTTTTGTGTTTACGGCCCGCATTAGTTTTGTGTCTTTGTAAATGTTCGAGTTCCAGACTAAGGCTTCGTTTGGAATGGCTTTCTTGTTTCTTCTTAAAGCTGCTTTTTAGTACAAAATTCTTAATTTTTTATTAAAAAACTACTTTAAGAAGCAGTAAGAAAGTCATACCAAATGAAGCTTAAAACTAATTAAATAAGTTTAATCTTATTAAGGGTAATCCCTTACATACTTCTTAACATACTTCCATTATTCTAGTGAAACTATTGGACTGGGGAGCAGATGAACATGCAACAGATACTGTTACTGCTGCTCTTCGATCATCATTTCAACAAGAAGTTGCTATGTGGCACAAACTTGACAACCTACATGTGACAAAGGTAATTTTTTTATTGTTCTATACTTTCTATATTCGGAATCTGTCGTATCTTTTTCAATACTTATCTTCTCATTCAATTTATATAAAGAAGAATTAATTTATCTCAAATTTCAAACTTGCTTGAGATACTCTCCCAACTGCTAATCTTTGGGACTTTTTTTTTCAATGTCGAGGCTAAATTCAGTGTTTTGGTATTAGTTTTGGATCTTGCAAGTGTTTTCATCAAGTTTCAATTTTTATTTATATCTGGATAATTTATCAGTTCATCATTCTTTGTCACAGTTTGTTGGAGCATCGATGGGAACCGCTGACCTGAAAATCCCAAGCAGTAACTCACTTCCAGCACCAGCATGCTGTGTTATTGTGGAATACGTTCCTGGAGGCACATTGAAACAATATCTTATCAGACACAGTCGAAGGAAGCTGCCTTTCAAGGTTGTGATTCAGCTCGCATTAGATCTTGCTCATGGGTGAGAATGATTTACCCTTACCATTTCATTTTATGTGGAAATTTTATCTTATTCATTTTTGTTGCTGATATCTTTCAGCCTGAGTTATCTTCACTCAAAAAAGATCGTCCATCGAGATGTGAAAACTGAAAATATGTTGCTGACTGCCAATAGAACTGTAAAGATTGCTGACTTCGGTGTTGCTCGTGTTGAAGCTCAGAATCCCAAGGATATGACAGGTGAAACTGGGACTCTTCAATATATGGCTCCAGAGGTGATCTTTCATAAAATTGTTTTATTGTTCAAGCTGAAATATGTTATTTTGGCTTGAAAATGGAAGTTTTCTGAGTGATTTTTTGACAGAGAGTCTTAAGCTTTTGTAGGTTCTTGAAGGAAAGCCTTATAATAGAAAGTGTGATGTCTATAGCTTTGGTATTTGTTTGTGGGAGATATATGTTTGCGACATGCCATACTATAAGCTTACTTTCAGTGAAGTTTCTTACGCTGTAGTTCACAAGGTAATTATTTTGTTCTTCTTGAAATTATTTCATCCTTGCTGATCTATTTGTGTTAGTTATATGAAGAAAATGCCCCTTATCATGAATTTCAATTAATTTCTATTGTGTAAAATTGTCGCCAATATTGTTTTCTTATGTAACAGAATTTTGGGTATAATAACTAAGCATGGTGATGATTCAAGGTGGGTGGGTGGTAAAACTAGGAATGACATGTGATTTTATTATTGAAAAACAACTACATTGCATTCTGTAATACTCTAAAAATCATCTAAATCCAAGGTTTTTTCTTATTGACTTAACCATTTTGTCTCAAGTGATATATATCATGTAGATATTATTTATCTACAAAATTTGAGCTTGGTTTATCATTAAATATATGAATTTGAAGTTCTAAAGATTCCTTTTTTCAACCGACAGGATTTGCGACCAAAAATACCACGATGTTGCCCAAATTCATTGGGAAATATTATGAAAAGATGTTGGGAATCAAATCCAGACAAAAGGCCAGAGATGGACGAGATTGTCAAACTTTTAGAGGCTATTGACACAAACAAAGGGGGTGGCATGATCTCTGAAGACCAGTTTCAAGGTTGCTTTTGCTTTGCAGCTCGTGGCCCTTAGAAATTTTAATATGTTTTTAAAAGCTGGAAGAGTAATTAGGATGTGCATTATTTATATCCGTTGTAGTTTCTGAAGTTCAATCTTATATTTATTGATCATTTATTTGCCCCCTTTTGTTATTAAATCATATTTTGCTTATTTGGGGACTCAAAATACTTTTTGTTTTTTCTAATGTTAGAGATTGTTTGTAACTGATTTGTTGAAAGTAATATTCATTGATTTATCATATGGATTGGGTTGTTATTTATAATGTGTGAAACCAATTTGTATACAGTTCTCTAAGATTGTTTGGATTGTTAAGCTCTTTTCTTACAAGTTGATCACCATGTAATTCTTGTTTTAAAGTTCTAATACATTATATTATTCTTTTTCTCTATCTTACTCAGTATTATCTCATTCTCAATATAAGACTCACAAATGGTGATGATTGGGATGTCAACAAAGAGGCTTGCAAATGTGTGCTAAGGTGTCCCTTAATAGTTATATGATCACTTTATAATAGTTATATTCACTTATCTCTCTCTCTCTCTGTGTGTGTGTGACAAAGAGGAAAAAGTGAATTCATGACCGGCAATGAGAGTTATAAAATAATTACCAATCAATTGTGTATTATTTACTTAGAATTATAAAATAGACTGCTTGTATTACCTATAAAATGGACAGATTGTAACATTTATCCCTTGATTAAGTTTGATGTTGAATTGAAAAACATGTAATGCTCTTTCCTTTAAAGTACTTTTTGTATTCAATTTATCTATTTTTAAAATCCTAACCATTAAAATGATTTTTTACATGCTAAAAAAGTCATTTTTGATTTGAACACTCCTATATAATTAAGCTAATGTGTATTCCATTATGTAGATGTTAAGTAAGGACTTAATTTTGCATGCTTTATTTACAATTAAATCATTATACAATTTCATAAAATTTAGCATCAAAAATTTTTTTAATGTCCCCTACCACCAAGACATACGCAAGTAGAGAGAGAGAGAGAGAGATGCACACATAAAAATTTGTCTTCTGCATGTTGAGTTTAAAGTTATAGAGATTTGCTCTTTCTTGCAACCAAAGACTCTTATAGACTTTCTCCTATGGTGGAGATTGAGGGTGTTAATGAGTGATAATGGGTGTTGATAGTGTTGGTGAAAGGTGATGACTAGCATTGGGAGTTGGTTGTAATGAACGTTTAGAGTTAGAATCAGTGAATCTTTGTGGTTGTTAGTCGACAAATATATGATTTTATGTGAAAACTAACATCGTCGAAGGATGACAACATACATAGAGAGTTGGACACCAACATGCTTTGAAAGTTGGATGCTAGTGAATGCTAATAAATTATAAATTTAGGCAACATTAGTCAATGGATGTCTAATATTATGGGTTGACAAGCATTAAAAAAGGATAATGGCACGCATTGAGAGTTGGACATTAGTGAATGTGAAGAGTTAGACATTGATCAACTATAGATGTTAGATGATATTGGTTAGCATATCTCTACTATTTTGTACTAATGTGCATGACGAAGAGTGATAATGAACATCGAGAATCAAACATAACCAGATTTGAGTCAGTAGTGGCCATCAATTAATTATATATATATAATGGCAATGGTCGGTGGACATTTAAAGTTATGGTATGGCAGGAACCATTAAAGGGTGATTGTGGATGTTGGAAGTTGGACATCGATGAACATCAAGAGTTGGACATTGAAAAAAAATTAGTCATTTGTAGATGTCAAGTAATACTATTAGCATACACCTAATGTTATGGGTCAAGGGGCAATGATGAAGGGAAATAACAAGCATTAGATGTTGAAAATTGATGAACGTCAAATTAAAGTTTAATACATGTCGGTGAGTGTTAGTTGACTAAGGAAATCAAATGATAGTGTCCATTTATTGTGCAATATTGTGGGCTAACATGCATTAATAAAAGGGTAATATCATGCTTTAAGAGTTATATTTTAGTATATGTTGATTTCAACAAATATTGCTCGAATGAGAATGTTGAATGACATTGATCAGCATATGATTGATATTATGGTCTGATAGGTGTTAGCAAAGGGGAAACATCGAGTATTAAGATTTATAATTTTATGTATATGAACAATGAGAATTATTCATTGCTTCAACATTGATTGGGTGATGTAGGTCTATGGGTGTTTGATGTCATGGTTTGATATGTATTAACAATGGGTGTTGATGGCCATTAAGAGTTGGTTGTCATCAAAATTTTGAAAGTTGACATTGGAGATTAGTTGATTATGGATCTCAGAAAACATTGGTTAAGTAGTAAGTGAGAATGAGTGTCAATCTTAGTTGATAAACAATGATTAATACTTGATTGGTGTAGAGTGCTATGCAGTAGTGGGAGTCAATGTCAGCTGATGATTGATATTGGATAATCAAGTGGTAAGAAATAATGAGATTTATCCCATCTTAGTGTTGGACTTTTGCTAATTTTATAATTTTAGTTACACCATCAATAGAAAAAGAACTTGATATCAATCCACACATGTCATCTAAAAAACTAGAAAGCATAAATATTTTTTGCCCATGCTTGATTTCTTTTCCATCTATTTAACTTAGCTCAAATAGCTCTTTTGATATTAACTAGAATATAGGAGAAGCTAGCAAAATTACTTCTAAAATTTATTTTATTCATTTCCCTCTAAATATGATTTATGATGCATTACATCAAAATAAGATAAAACTTCTTAAAGCCTTTTGAAATATTGTTTAAATTAATGTGCTGCAAGTTATGAAGAAAATAGGGACTAATAATTAAGGTAGATGTGGGAGCCACCTTTTTAAGATTTCATTGGAAAAAGAGCAAGAAAAAAAAAAGGGTAGCTTAGAGTCTCAATTTTATTCCAACATAATTGAAAATTTGAAGCCTAGTAATGTTTCTCATAATGAGGGCATCAAAATAATTGATCCCACCATTAATTGCAAGCTATTAATAAATGGAGAAGCAAATGAAAAAATTTCGATACCAAATCACCTCAGGCAAATGATCATATGATGCCTCATAAAATAAATTAAAGGAAGGACCATCAATGCCCTTCCATAGAATTTCCTTTGAACAAGAGTTTAACTTGCAACCTTATAATTTAATTCTTATTGTTCCCAAAAATAACTCGTTAGGTGGTCATCTAACCATTAATAAGATCAATGAAGTGAGTAGTCAAAGTGAAAGGCAAAGACTCCAACACAACACATCTAAGGCCATTAGACAAAGAATCTCAAATAGCAAGAAGAAAGACTCATCCCCAACAAAAGAAGAGAGATGAGGTCTAATGAAGTTAACAATGACACAAACTTTAAAAAAAAAAAAGAAAAGAAAACTTTGTGATTATATGGTTCCAAATCAAAGCGTACAAACCCAAACCAAAAAGATAAGATATTATTACATCTCATAATTCTCTAGATAAATCTTTATTTGAAACCATAGGAGATAGAGGGGATAAAAAGTAGAACTAGCCTCCTTTAGCTCATGGTCTTGTAGTAACCTCCCAAGAGATCACATTGAGCTTCTTTGCAAAAATGCTACCATGGAAAAAAAGGAATGGAAGCAGCATGATTGAATGATTTTAATACATATTTCTAGAATAAAAAAAGAACAAATCTAATAAGTAGTGATATTCCATATTGAGAATTTGAGTACTTGAAATATCCTAGCCATGAGCAAGCATTTAAGGTGTTGAAAGTGAGCCATATAAGATGTATGACCATATTTTGATCCAATCAAATAATATTTTAGTAGTCATTATAATTTTAATTTATAAACCATCTTTTCCATAACATAGATATTATTGTACTTTAATTATAATAATTTTATCCTAATTTTATAGGCATTGTATAAAATTGATACTAGTAGGTGCAAGCGGGTTTTCTATGACCGTTGGGTATCCATTTTGCAAATCGATTTTATCAAAGCATTCTAGACATGTTGGAATATTTTATGAATATTTTTTTTAATAATTTTTAGATCAATGTATTTGAAGATATAAAAGGATTATAAGGATTTTATGCTAAAAACTATGCAATTAGCATAATTATGTATACATCCTAAGATTATTTTATTTAAAATATCTTAATAAGCCATTTGCCATCCCAATTTGTGTTTAATAGAGAAGGAGAAAGGAAAAATATAGAAAAGAGGAGAGGAAAAAGGAGAGAGGAGAGAAAACCTAGACATTGAAGGTCTTGGAGCTATTTTTATCAGTTAGTCCAGTTAGTAAATTTCCTCATCTCGAGGAAGGCTATCATTTCTCTATCTTTGATTCCAATGATTTTGTGTATTTTATTTTTTATTAATTTTAATTTGATCAAAATATATAAAAGTTGTGATATTTTTAATTTTAATAAACTTCCATTGTGTAATTTTTATTATGTTATAGTTTTAATTATTCTACACATATTGACATAAATATATTAAATTTTTACTGGGTAATTTTATATTTTGGTGGACATTTCCTAATTTGAAAATTTTAGATAAATAATTATTAAAATCTTATAATATCAATGTATGATATGCATACTTGTTATAATGGTCACATACATGATAAAAAAGAGAATTTATTCATTTTTTTTTTTATAAATTTCACTAATTTTTGTTCATATACAAATTTTACATGCATTAATATGATACAATGAATTGAACATTGAGTGTGATAATAGATGTTTATTATGCTATATATGCTGTGAAATGTATGTATATAAGAAAGGCTGACAAAAATTATTGACTTATTCAGGTTGGATGGAGATATATTACCCTGTACAGGGGGGTGGGCTGATAAACTTTTCTTTAAAATAAGATTTATGATGCAATCCTAAATAATATGAAAAGTGAGTAATAAGGAGACTTATTGATATGATATGATATGCCGAAAGACCTGAAGTGATGACATCTACTATGAAAGTCACATGATCTAAATGACTTG
>NW_021319083.1:22808145-22829169 GCF_001605985.2 Dendrobium catenatum
GTGTCAATACCAATAAGTATATAGGCTTATAAAACTGGATAAAGCATCGATCAAAAATTAGTAATGACTTTTGAAATCAAATCAATATAATAAAATCATATAATAATATAAACATATTATTCAGTTATTCTATCAATATTAAATTAATATCTTAATCACATGCTCAATATATCATGTATATCACGTGGGGTGTAGTGAGCTGAGCTGGCTTAAGCTCAACTCATTTATAGGCTTGCGAGTCAAGCTTATCGAGCTCATGAGTCAAACTCAAGCTTGTTTAGTAAACGAGGTTGAGTTCGAGCTCAATGAGGTTCGACTCGTGAACTCGTGAACCAGCTCGAATTACTGTTTATTTTTTTTTTCAATTATTATTTTTTATTACATTAAGTTAAAGTGTTAAACAACCCAAAATGATAGCATTAATGTTTAAGGTAAGTTCAAATAAAAAAGTTTAAACACTAATAATAGTCAAATTTTCCCAAAGCAGTAACATTAATATTACTGTGAGATTTTCAAAAAATAATGAAATTAATGATGCAGCTTAATCAATTCTAAGTATTAAATTTTCAAAATTATATATATATATATATATATATATATATCCAAAGCAATAGCATCATTATATGAGGAGATTTGCATCTTCCAAAAGAGACAACCATCAAAACCTGGTAGGAAAACAAAATCTGGGTAGGAAATTATGAAATCAAATGAGAAACTGGAAAATTGAGCAGCTTGACAAGTGACTCTATGAACTCATCAAACAATTGTGAATCAAGCTCGAGCTCAACTTTTGAGCTTGAATTGAGTTTGAGTTCGGTATTGAAAACTGAGCCTGCTCAAACAACTTCTAACTCAGAGCTCAAGTCCACTTGTTCCCCTAATATCACGTGCTCAAAGAATACATCATGCTTTTATATTAATTAAATAAATAATAAAGTTAATAATAAATTCATACAATAATATGAATAATACTCAATACATTTATTTTAGTAATCATACTAAACAAACAATAATTTTAGTTATCACGGTGTTTTTCAGTATTTATCAATAATCAGTAAATTGACTTAGTAAATAAAGTCGTGACTCTTTGCTTGTTGTAATAGTAATCATTTCCTTATAATTTTTGTTGTGGGCTAGATTATACGTGGCGATAAAGTTATAATCATATGTCTTATCATTATATGGATATTCAGCTCCACACAAAGAACCAAATTTTTTTTTTTATTATGGAAAACCCTGAATAGGAGAAAAACCATGGTGTCCGACCCAATTGAAAATGATTCAATTAGAATTCTAGTAGATTATAGCAGACTGGCTCGTCCTTGAGGGCAATCAATTTACAAATGCCAACCATATGCTTGAAATTTAGTGATAAATGGGGATAAAGGTTTGGCATCACTTGGTGGTATGTTGGAAGTTCGATGTTACTTGGAAGTTCGAGCATCAGTTGGTAGTTTGATGGCGGTTTGGTAGAACTTCGACGTTGGGTAGTGGTCCGGCAAAACTCTGGGTGTCAGGTAGTGGTACGGCGAAACTCCAGACGTTAGGTGGTGGTCCGACTTAACTTAGGGCTTTAAGTGGTGGTCTTACAGAACTCCATACATTAAGTGGTGGTCCGGCGGAGCTTAGGGCGTCAGGTGGTGGTCCAGAAGAACTCTAGATTTCAGGTGGTGGTCTGGCGAAGCTCAGGGTGTAAGGTGGTGGTACGGTGGAGCTCAGGGCATTAGGTGGTGGTTCGGTGGAACTCCATTCATCAGGTTGTGGTCCGGCGGAGCTTAGCGCATTAGGTGGTGATCCGGCAGAACTTCAGGCATTAGGTGGTGGTCCAGTGAAGCTCAGGGCATCATGTGGTGCTCCAGTGGAACTCCAGGCATTAGGTAGTGGTCCGGCCGAGCTTAGGTCATCAGGTGGTGGTCTGGAAGAATTCTAGGCATTAGGTGGTGGCCCTGCATAGGTCAGGGCATCAGGTGGTGGTCCAACGAAACTCTAGGCATCAAGTGGTGGTCCGGTGGAGCTTAGGGTGTTAGGTGGTGGTCTGGCAGAACTTAGATGGTGGTCAATGAGGCAAGGAGGCAAGAGCGATCTCCGATCTCTATCTTTTCTTCTTAGGCTTAGGGGTCCCTTTTTAAGAGGAAGGAGGGGTCTATTTATAGATTTCCTAGAGTGACATAGCCTTTAAATAGGAGGAGGATCAAGGGTAAATGTATAGTGGTTTGGATGGACGGCCAATATTGAATCCCTTGATCATGAATCGTTTGCTAGACATTTAAATGTCTTAATCATGTCGGAATTTTATGATCTTAAGCTCGTTAGATTTGCCTCGTCGAGTCGCTCAATACGACAATAAGCATGTCACATTTGGAGACCATTTGGTAATCCAAATTGTGGGTTTAACCCTCCAACAATGCTCTGGGTCTTTGATTTGGACCCATTTGGGCTCGGATTGAGTCAAATTTGGTGTTGCTAGGTTCATATTTCCGAGAAGGTCAGTTCGACTATAATTTTATCGAAATCGGAGTTTGGATGGTCCCAATTTTAATTTTAGAAGTTTCCAACTTGATTTTTTCTAGAGATTTGTGTCCGATCAAGATAATTTTTTGAGGAACTCCCAATCAGTGTATCACATGAATTAGTAGAGGATAACATGAAATCATAATATTTAAAAGAAAGCCTGTTAGTCCACCATCATGTATAGGTCATTCAATCTCTAACCAATGGGTTAACCAGTCTTGACTTGTCTTTTACAAACACATTATCATAGTACTATAATAATAATAACGACCAAGTATTACTCAATCACATATTCATATTCATTTTTAATGTATAACATTAAAAAAATCATAACTGAGCTTAATTCAAAAAGTGTCAAAACTTTATAATGGTAGATAACAAAGATCATACTGAATAAAAATTCATTTTTTTTAGAATTTAGCCAAATTATCGAATATTATATGAAATAACCTTCTGAAGCTTTAATTGAACTAAATAACTATTTTTAGAAGACAATATTTTTTAGTATGAAAAAATTATTGTATTTTTAAAATCACTCAGTGAAAAATCTCAAATAAATACTCAAAACATTTGTAATCTAAATCTCTATAAGGTTTGAGAGATGAGTCTTATAACTTATAAGCTAAGATAATACCTACAAATTATAATCAAATAATGTCATATTTCAGAAGACGGTAAAGGTGCTCCATATTGATACACAAACGATAGAAGGATAATATACATCCTTTTCATAGACTAGTGGTTGAGGGAATATAAAATTAAATAACCCCATTAATATGTAAGCAATAGGAAACATAAGAGATACATATTTTAATACGAGAAACAAAGAAAGGTGAGAAGACTTTCCTTTGCAATATATTATTGAGATATTTCATGTTAGTAAAGTCAAAATTTTTTTTGATATCAAGCTTAGCATAAAAAAAGATTAAGGGATGAGTTGGATTTAAAGCCACAACATATCTCATTAGTCATAATAATATAATCATCATAGTTTCTATTTTGGATGAAATAAACTTTATCTTGGTGAGTAATAGGTAGCATTAAAGGTTTAAGCCCAATGACAAGTAATATTTCAATAACTTTATAAAGACAACTACAAAAAGAGATTTATTTATAGTTTAGGGAAATAGTAGTGGCATAGTAAGCTTAGAGGTCAAAAAGTTTATTATTCGTATCTTTCATTAATTCATTAATCTGATGAGTAGTTAGATTAGCATCAATAAGAAAATATAAATTTTCTTGCTCAATAGAATTTCCTTTTATGGCATTGGATAAATAGCTTTCAAAATTCAAACTAACATCTTTAAGCTTAAATTTTAAGACTTTTTAACATATATCAAAAGAGAAAGATCGAGTCTCCATGTGGTTGAGCAGCCCAAGCTTGCTGCAAAATGTGATAAAAATTGGACGAAGATAGCCATAATTTTTTAAAAAGAATTTGTGTTTAGGAGAGCGAGGTTGGTGGTAGAAATAGCAAGTGGAGAGTAATAAGAATAATTAGGGTTTGAGATAATAAATTAAGAGGGTAGAGTTCAGGCTTGGCATGGCTAACAAGTATTTTGTCTAGCTTATAGTTAATCAGATATTTATTTTTGGTTGAACAATGTTAAAAATAACCTGATAGAGGATAAATGACTTTACCCTTGAAGAAGGTAGTCATTAAATCTTTGAGTTTGATAGGAGAAATAGGATTAGCATAAGCTTAATTACTTTGATATTTTCAATAGTTAAAGTCTCCAATAAAAATCTAAGATCCTTCACTACAACAGGCAATGTTGGTGAGAGAAGTCCAAAGTTTCTTTCTGTCCAAATTGTAGTTATTTGCATATCTCGTTAGGTGGAGGTATACAAGGTGTCATGGGAAATATAACCAGGGATAAGTTGCTTCTCGATGATTAGATGATGAAAGGAAAGTCGTGTGAATATCCACTTTACCAGAATTCTACTAGAACATCAAAATGAGAAATTATTAGATTCTCCCTCATCGGGAAATATTTTATGAGAGTTAGTAAAGAAGGGAGTCATATAAAGAATAAATATTGATTATGGATTTGAGGATTTATAATAGGTCTAGGTATAATGATGAGATCAAATTCTTATAGTGAACAACTTGATCCAAATCATAGAAGCCCAAAGCATTTAAGCCATCAAAGATGGGTAGAGCATTATTCATTTTATTTTTTTGGGAAAGGACACTTTAAACCATTTTTCAAGAGCTTCAGTCTAAAGAGAAGGGTTAGAGGATAAATAGGAAGTGGAAAAATAAGAACTAAAACAAAAATGATCCATATTAGGAGGAGGAGCCTTTAAAGAGTTAAGATTTGGGATAATATTTGGTTACTAAAAAGATAATGAGGTCGATGCCAATGGAGGGTTGTGAGAGGCAGTTGGATTAGATGGGCAGAGATATGAGGAGTGGGTGAATCAGTTGCATTAAGGGCAAGGGATATAACGATTTTGAATTGTTCATTATAATTAAGCTTAATATAAACTTCATCAGGTAGAGCACCACAATTAGCCACCTAAATATAGAGTATTATGAAGGTGAGATAGAATTTATAGCTATAAGTGCATCTATAGAAATTGGGATTCCAATTTTCAAAATGTTAGATTGGTTCCAACAACAAAGTGGAAAATCCATGATTTTAATCACAAGGGGGTAGATGAGAAATCTTTCTCTCATTGATCTACAATTAGGTGACCACTTTTGCATAATAAATGATTTTCCAAAAAAGAACCATAAGCTACCCATCAATATGAAATTAAAGTCTTCTTAACATGCAAATTTGTAGAAGAAAAAGGCATCATTCAAGGATAGAAGTTGAAGGTTATCTTTGGGAGCAATGTCTTTTTGATGATTCTAAGAAGGCACCATGATAAGATATATTACCAAGAGAGTGGCCAAAAAGCGCCAACTCCTATTACTTTAAACCTTCATAGAGTTCATCATGAGAGAAAACAACAACCTAATCCTGGAAATTAAAGAAGCTCAATTGGAAGGAGGCTTTTGAGAAGTGAGAAGGCCTTTCAAATTTAGGCTCGGAGGTAAAGGCTAGAGTGAGAAGATTTGTTTTTGCAGGTCCATCGAATCTTGAGGTGGGAATGGGAAGGAGGGGGAAACCCTTGCAGTTTGCTTGGGTTTTCTCTATTGTCTAGGTCTGATATCCCAAGAAGTGGAGCTTTTATGCTGTGCGGACATCGGACGGTTCTCGCATCCGGTTAAGCGCTCGGTATCGAGATGTACTGAGCGGTATTGAGCTCGGGTACCGAGCACGGTACATTTTTGAGGTGACGTTGCGTATTTTTATTGATCTCTGGACGTCCTTTAAACTCCGCACAGAATAATAAATCCAAGAAGTTAGGGGTTTTGCATGACACCTTCTATGTTGCTTGCAAGAAGAAAACTGTAGAGATAAAAGTTGTGAACATTTTTGAATGGGCCTCCAAAAAATGAGGGAGAGAGAGATTTCATTTGTAGAGAGCCTCCCATCGTGGCTGGAGAGTATAATCTAAGAGGGGGAATAGTATAGTCATCATGAGGGACCTAGCATTACACATGTCATTCATGGGTCGTGTTTCCACTCATTATCTTTATCAACTACACATCTACAACCATTAACTCATTGAAAAAAAAGACTATTTGATCTTCTACATATTCTCATGAGCAAGAGAAGCTCCTATGTCGAGTTTACATGGAATTTTCTCAAGACTCGATCACTGGTATATACCAATCATCTGATGATTTTTGAACACATGTGGTTAAGAAGCCTACAATAATTCTAGGAATTAGAGTTATGAAATGCATTCAAAGAGATCTGTTCAGTCACGTATTCAAACTACTAAGAAAGGAGTAAAGAAGATGCACATATACATCCGATAAATTAAAAATATGTATCTCAGTGGTGCTTCAAATGAATATATTGTGAGTATTAATCCTTTTTTTTATTATTTATTATCTCAATTTGACATTTAATTAATTATAATTATTTATATGAATTTACAGTTAGATCAAGCCAAAATTTTGCTTGCGCAAGATAAAAAGTTCAAATTAGGTAGGAAGTTTGATAATATGTGGAACATTATTAAGAATTTTAAAACAATTTAAGATGGCGCCTCTAGTGTTAGACATACATCTCGAAAGTCGAGCTTCGGGCATACCCCATCAGTCAGAAAATTCCACCTGTGAATCTATTAGATAACATCTCATGCATTATATGCATTCTCTCTAAATTTAAAAGATGACGAATACAATATTGGTGGCTCTTCATCTGAAAGACAAATTGGGGTGAGAAAAGTCAAATAAAAAAGAAAAATTGATGACCAAATATCAAGACTCAAGAATATTCTGAAAAATGGAAATACACAACTTATTGAACAATTAAAAAGACAAGTGCATAGAGATAATACCACTTATAGCTCTAAAGTAAGAACTATGCCTTGAAAGAACTCAATGAAGAACATAAAATCTTGATGCAGGACTTGAGTTCCATACAAAGTTCTAGCATTCGTGAATTTATTCAAGCTGAACAAGCACGAATTTTACAAAAGAGGTTTAAATAACAATAAGATCAACAATCATCTTCTGCATCCACTTCATTTGAAAAATATTTTAGTAGTCTTGAAAGATCTGGTACCAATCTTCTAGATTATTAGATTATCAGTATTAGTTATTTTTAATTTCATTTATCATTATGTATTTTTGTTGTCACTGTTTGTTCTATATATATTTTTTTTCATTTATCATTTTATTATTATATTGTCTAAGTACTAGGGGCGGATCCAACTTCTTTTTTTAAGGTAATAACATCAAATAGTAATAATGATAAAATATTTTTTTTTAAAAAAAAGTAACCAATATAGTGCTATCAAAATTATAAGAGAAAATTTTTATCATTTATATTCCAATTTAATATTGATTTTAGTAATAATATAAGTTGGAGTATAATCATATATGTTATGCTGAACTCAATGCTAGAGAGAGTTGTCTTAGATGGTTTGTTCACATAAAATACCAGCTTTATGACTTGCAGGCACATAAACCAAATTTGAGGTTCTATAGATAGAAGACGTGATGAATTATGTTGTCTATAGTGAAACATGGAGGTCCCATATTCAATTCATCTAAATAGCTGCTCTACAAATACATGGATGGATAAAAATACACACATCATACTAAATTATAATATAAGTATTTAAGTATAATTATATGTATAACCAAAGTTTATCTCTTACTCTAGAGTGTTCAAGCTACCAACAGATTTTTTTTCAAATGGAAATTTGTTATTGTAAATGAAAGCCTTTCGTCTCAAATGAAAAAACCAATGACAAAACAAGATATATTTCTTACCTTCAATCCTATAAAAAATGACTCCGGCAGGGAACAACTCGCGAGCAGGCAACAACCAACTTGGTTGAGCCAAGTAGAGATCATGACTCGTGCCACGTCCAATGGAAGGTTGATTTTCGGTTGCAAGCGCAACAGTTTGTTGAAAGAACCCAATGAGATGGTAACGACAACTCGGGAATGAAATTATCTAGTATTTAGGATTTGTAAAATTTCCTGGAGACCCTCTACTTATCCTTTAATTTAAAAAATGTATGAGAAAGCCTACAGCCCTTCATCTCAAGAAGTAAAACCGCTTCCCTCATCTAGTCATTGTCCTTTTTTTTTAATCTCAAGAAAGGAAAAATCATGAATAGCTGCTGATTTTGATTGATTTCAAGAGGCAAACGATTTATTACAGCAGCCATTCATGCTAGCTATTTGATTTGTAGAAAAGGGAGGCAAGAAAACAAACATTAGTGTGTTGTTCTTGCTTTTATAAGGAAGAAACTTCAAAACCAGTTGCTATTCCTTCAATCTCAAGAGAAAGAAACTAACCATAGCTTTCGATAATGAGAGGAGACCCAACCCAAGTATTCGATCTTCAGAAAAGAAACACCCAAGGTGTCTTCGATCCTCTATGAAGAGATGCATCAACTGCAGCTTGCAAGCGAACCGCACTAGGTTGGAAGATGCGAAGGAAAAGTGAGGGGCGCAGGCAATTAAGCGCGGCATTGGGGAAATTTTTTTTTTAGGGGGTCAAAGTTTCAAATATATCCTTTCTCTAGGCAATTTTTTTGTATTATTCGACATCTGTTAAATATATATGTGAATTTTATCTTAATTTACATATTAATGTTATATTTTAATTATGTTATTGCATTTTTAATTATTTTAGGTAAAGATTCGAACACTGTGTGGGCTTCTGGTCAGATTGCTATGTCTTAGTTGTGCGTTTGTTCATCTAGATTTGTTTTTTTTTTTTAATTTCATTTATTTATTTATTTTAAGGGTTTAGTATGGTGGTATGCATGTAATATTAAAGTTTTGGGTGTTAGATATGTAAATATGATATTATAAAGTGGTATGTATGTAAATTGTAGCGTCTAGGGAAATTTACATACATACCACTTTATAATATCATATTTACATATCTAACACCCAAAACTTTAATATTACATGCATACCACCATACTAAACCCTTAAAATAAATAAATAAATGAAATTAAAAAAAAAAAAACAAACAAACAAACAAAAAAACTGCCCCCATATCTGTGAAAAAAAAAAGCTGCCCGCCATATCCGATAGACGCTACTCAAGTTAAAACTCCCAACGCCACTGATAGCTTCTGCGCCAAATCTTAGCTTCATGGCAGCTAGCTCCATCTCTCCTTCTCCATCTCCTTCGTCCTCGCAAGAGCTTCCTATCCTCTACCGTGACACTAAAAGCGTTGTCAATCATCTCAAACTCAGCAAAAACATTGAAGAAATCAAGCGTATCCATTGCCAAATAACCAAACACGGTCTTTTTCACCTCCCCACCGCCTCCTCCAATCTCATTTATGCCTACTCCAGGGCAGCCACTGCCCAAAGCCTAGACTACGCCATCAAAGCCTTTGAGCTCTTCTGCGAAGAACATAAAGCCACCCTCTTTCTCTGGAACTCACTCATCAGAGGATTCTCTTCTTCTGGTCATGTCGACGAAGCCGTTGAACTTTTTGTTCAAATGGTTGACGAAGGGTTCGTGCCTGACCACTTCACCTTCCGTCCTCTCCTTGCTGGATTCACAAAGGCCTTCGCTTTTCAAGAAGGAGCCTGGCTTCACGGGCTGTTGTTGAAGGTAGGAAGCTATGGAGGGGTTCAAGATGACATTTTTATACAGAACTCTTTGATACATTTCTATGCAGAGCATGGTGAGCTTGAATCCGCACACAGGGTGTTCGATAATATGCTTGAAAGAAATGTTGTTTCATGGACAAGCCTTATTGCTGGTTATGCTCATGGGGATGATCCACGAAAGGCTGTGCATTTATTTTGGGATATGGTTGCCGACAATAAAATTGCTCCAAATTCGGTGTCTGTGGCTTGCGCTGTCTCTGCTTGTGCAAAGTTGCAGGATTTTGAGAGTGGAGAGAGGCTTTTCACCTACGCGGTTGATGTAGGAATCGATTTTAGTATCAACCTGGTGAACACTCTTGTTGATCTGTACATGAAATGTGGAGCTGTGGAAGTGGCAGAGAGACTATTTCATGAGTGCACTGATAGGAATATTGTTCTTTGGAACACAATGCTGTCAAATTATGCTCGCCATGGAATGGCCCATAAAGCAGTTGCATTATTTAATGATATGTTGATATCAGGAACGAAACCAGACCGGGTAACAATCGTTGCAGCAGCTTCGGCATCAGCGCAGCTTGGTGAAGCTATGACGGGGAGAAGATTCCATGGTTATATACTGAGAAACAGCTTAGATGTGTGGCATGATGTGAGCAATTCAATGATTGATATATACATGAAGTGTCGGGAACTCGATGCAGCTTTCCGAATCTTCGATCCAATGAAGGAGAAGACTGTGGTGTCCTGGAACACTGTTATTAATGGCTGTATCAGAAATGGTGATTGGAGATCTGCTTGGAAGCATTTTGAGGAGATGCCCTGGAGAGATCATATTTCTTGGAACACAATGATTGCTGCACTGGTGCAGGAGAGCTGGTTTGAAGATGCCATGACACTTTTCAGGGAAATGCAGAGTTCAGGAATGAGGCCCGACAGAGTGACAATGTTGAGTGTTGCTTCAGCTTGTGGTTATTTGGGTGCCCTTGATCTTGCTAAATGGACCTACGCATATATCAACAAGAACAAAATTTCCACAGAAGTCAAGCTAAACACTGCATTAGTTGATATGTTTGCTAGGTGTGGTGATACCAAAAGCTCATTGAAAATATTTGAAAAAATGCAGAACAAAGATGCTTCTGCATGGACAGCAGCAATAGGAGCAATGGCAGTTGAGGGAAATGGGAGAAGGGCAATATATCTTTTCTCTGAGATGATTAAAGATGGACTTAAGCCAGATACTATAGCGTTTGTTCAAGTGCTGACAGCTTGTAGCCATGGGGGGTTAGTCGAAGAGGGTCGCCAGTTCTTTCCGTCCATGACAAAGGACTTCAGATTTGCGCCTCAGGTCATTCACTATGGTTGTATGGTTGATCTTTTGGGGCGAGCCGGAC
This sequence comes from Dendrobium catenatum, assembly GCF_001605985.2. Classification (NCBI taxonomy): domain Eukaryota; kingdom Viridiplantae; phylum Streptophyta; class Magnoliopsida; order Asparagales; family Orchidaceae; genus Dendrobium; species Dendrobium catenatum. The sequence goes on from NW_021319083.1 coordinate 22,819,206, forward strand.
TTCTAGGAGAAGCTAGAATGCTCATTGAGAGCATGCCTATGGAGCCTAATGATATAGTTTGGGGAGCATTATTAGCTGCATCCTGTGTTCACCATGATCTTGAACAGGCTGAGTTTGCAGCCGAGAGAGTTCTTGAGTTGTCTCCAGGTAGAAGTGGAATCTATGTACTGCTCTCAAATGTCTATGCTTCAGCAGGGAGATGGAAGGATGTTGCGGAAGTGAGGTTATTACTCAAAGATAAAGGAGTTCAGAAACTTCCTGGTTCGAGCTTGATCGAGATTGAAGGAATGATCCATGAGTTCACCTCTTCTAATGAGTCACATTCCCAGATGGAGCTGATATCTGAGATGCTGCAAGAGATGGGCCATAAACTTTCACTTGCTGGTTATGTTCCTGATTTGGATAAGGTTTTGCTGGATGTTAATGAGGAGGAAAAGGAGTTCCTTTTGAGCCGGCATAGCGAGAAAATGGCAGTTGCATATGGTCTCATTAGTACTGGCCGAGGAGTCCCAATTCGTATAGTTAAGAACCTTCGAATTTGCTCTGATTGCCATTCATTCATGAAGCTAGTATCAGCAATTTATGACCGAGAAATTACCGTTAGAGATAACAATCGGTTCCATCATTTTGAAAAAGGGCAATGCTCTTGCAGCGATTACTGGTGAAAGAATTAGTGTTGACAATGCTTATTTATCCTTCTTCCAGTTTTTTTTTTTAGAACGGGGTATTTACCCACAACCACTCCAAAGGGAGCGCTTGATGGCGTAACTAGTCCCTCGGCGAACCCTAATGAGGCCACCCACAGGTATTAACCCACAATTGCTTTGCCCCACTGAAGAGGCGAGGCCGTAGTAGACGGGAATCGAACCCGGGATGCGAGGTTCCCAACTGTGCTCGACCACCAACCATCCTAAGCCTCGGTGGGTTCCTTCTTCGAGGTCAAATCACAAGGATAGCTGTTCCTTCATGAAATCAGCCGACTGTTCATTCATTTGAAATCACTTTTTGCAACTGCTTATAAAACAGCAGTGATATGTAAGAAGTAAATATGAATTTTGAACTCCAACTGAGAAGACAAGCTGAAGCCTGGGGCAAAAATGGCATGTACCAATGAATTTGCATGGTGCAATGATCTCTTTAAGCAGTAGAAGAGGATTGGTACCTTATTAAAAGAGAGAGAGGTTAAAGCATGGGACAAACTGCTTGTTCATGAGCATCACCATAAGATCTGCTCAGTATTCTCCCGCTTGATTACGGTTAACTTCAATCTCAACATAATTGTATGATGCTGTGAAGTCAAACAATTCCAAGCTTTTGCATTTGAGTGGTGATGTTGGTATAAATATTTGAATCAGAAAAATCTGTAAGCTGTAATAAGAGCTCTAGTGAACCATAACAAACAATGCAAGATACTGCACCCAAAAAAGGTCATTTCATCTTAGAAATGTTTATTGTCGCACCTTTTGTAACACCCCATAATCTAATTTGGAAGAATTGTTCTATTATCTATTAATATATAGCAATCAGAGCTACTTAATTCCTGTTATCAATATAAATACCAACCAAAATAAAACTATCAATCAAACATCAATATATACATTTGTATTCATTTTTTCAAAAATCATATACAATACTCATAATCTATATAATCATATCACAACTATTCTGTTATGAGTACAAAAGATTAATTAAAATAATAAGAACCTAAACTTGAAGGATCCTGATCAATCTCATATTATTGCTCATTTATCATGACATGAAATCTTTTAATTACATATAATGAACTCAAGAGTACAACAAGTAATCAAATCTTACAATTAAACTCAAAGCACGACAAATGAACAATATGCATGTCAGCAGTCAAATTATAATATTACTAATCATTAATCAGCACAGAAGTAGTAAAATTCACATACAATAGCTGTAATAATAACGTCTATAGACCGTAAATAGTATAGTGAGGAAACTAATAAATCAGTACGGGTGTTAGATCTTAAATTAGTCGATGAATCATTAAGGAAATCGTATAATCGATAAAATCAAAGTATTGATGAAAACTATTAAAATCATATCAATTTAATAAAATCCTATAATAGTCTATACATGCTCAGAATATTACGTGCTTATTAAATCACATACTCAATATCAGTACAGTGAATCCGTAGTATCAAATACTATCGGTGTCCGTATCGATAACATTAACAGTCTAGTGCCATTAGTAAAATTGGAGAAAAAAACAATAAAATAATGCAATAACAATGAATCCGTACAGCAATTGTAAATTAGTACATCAATTGTAAGGTCGTATGGTAACAATGAATCATTAGCATGCATTTCGGTAATTATACTAAACAAGTAAGAAAGCATGGTTTATACGATATTTTTCTAATAGTAAGTTAATTGTTAGCAATTGTTGGCTCAGTAAATAGAGTCATCAGTCTTTTCCCTTCAGCACGATAATAACTCATTTTAAGTCCCAATCAGTCCATCAAATGAATCGGAAGAGGATAACATCCAACCATAATGTTTAAAGGAAAGACCGTCGGTCCACCATCCTGTATAGGTCAATTAGTATCCAACCAACATCAATGAAACCAAATTTTTACTTGTCTTCACACATATTATTATCACATTATTATAACAGTAAAAGCGACCAGCTATTATCCACTCATACACCCATTTTCATTCTCAATATATGTATTAACAATATGTTTAAATAAAAATATCAAATTATTTATTTAGTGCAAATCATACAAAATTTAATAACTGCTTTTTTATTAGATAAAATTTATAAATATTTTTGTGAAAATGCTCATATTGACGACATCTATTATATACCAAAAGTTTTGTTGTGAAAATTTGTTAAAAATCAAGATATTATAACTTTTGCAACTTTTGGTCAAATTAAAATACATAAAACACAAAATATACAAAATCATCAAAATCAGAAATAGAGTAATAATTCTTTACAATGAGACAAGCAAATTTCTCAGCTGGGTCGACTAACGAAAATTATTTTACAACCTCCATATCCTAAATTACCTTTACTTTTGCCTCATTTTTTCTCTCTTAATTTTCCTTACATTATCTCTATAAAATGAATTTGAGTGAAATGACTTTTTAGATAAGTTATATAAGTGGGTTAGGATATTTAGGAATAAAATAATATAATATACAAATGTAATTATAATTATACAATTATTTAATTTTAGCAAAAAATTAATATAAATTCTTTTACATTTTTAAATCATGAGCGTTAAAAATTATAGAAAATATTTATAAAATAATCCATCATTTATAAAATCAATTTACAAAACGAGCACTTGACTGTGCCAAAACCCCTACTTATACCGACATGTATTAATTTTCTAAAAATTTACACGAGTGCTCAAAATTACCAAAAAAATTAATATAATTAAAACACTACAATATTTATATTATGACAAAGATGATTTATAATTTAGACTTATAATGACTCTTGAAAAATTTTATTTTACCGAGTTAAAATATAGATTCTTACACCCTTATTCTACTTCTTCAATAACTACATGAAGCCTAGATGTTCTAATCTGGCTAGATTTCAAAGCCATCGAAAAATTGTTGCAAACCATTGGGCCAACTGCTGCTTCATCAGATTGCTGCAGCAAATTCTACCAAATTGATATCATAAAACAAAATGCAGAAAATGTCATCTTAAGCATTAAAAATGTCTGGTCGGTTCAAATGATACAATCTCAACAAATAAGTTTTAAATACACTTTCTAATACACTCTTGGATCATCTTTCAAGCAGCCTAAAACAGAATCAAATTCTGCCATTAAAACTGTAGTTGAAATTACTGACAATCTACACTTGTTATCATCCTCTTATAATAAAAAAATTTGCCAAAAATATGCTAGTGTGATTAATCAAAGCCAGAGTAGACACCACTATCCCTCAAGAGCCTCTTCTCTTCTTCTACGTAGTTCTTTCCCCTGCTGGCCTGGCCAAGATCTCTCTTCCTCTTCTCCTTCTGGGAAAATGATGATTTCTTATCCCTCTTATCGGATTGCAGATTTGCCTGCAAATGCAAAAGATTTTCGCCATGAGCGGCAGCTCTTGTTCGCTCTCGCTCGGCGAATGATTCGTCTGATGAATCCTTGCCCTCATCTCCATCCTTTCCTGTAGACCATGACCAGTTTTGCTCTTTTTCCTCAACTCTAGGAGGAGGAACCTTCAGAACTGAAGGGCCGCCATGATATCCATGCTTGCTTAAAGCTTCATAATCTATACCACCAACTTTCTTCTTTTTTATGGTGGCTGCAGAAAACAGAACAATGGAAAGTAATCACAGAGAACTATCTCAGAATAGTTTTTTGACATTGATGCTCTAAGAAGATAAGCGGCAAGTGAAAGTATAATTGTAAGCAGCAACTTGAAGAGTCTTTCTTAACTTTAAGCAGCAACTTAAAGAGACAAGGCAAGGAGCTTTTCGCATGTATTCTGTATTCATGACTCTCTATTATTGGAGTTCACACAAGTTAAGAAAGACTGTTATCGTTGGCAGGCAGCATAGAAAATGAGCAAATAAAGAAGCGTTGAAGAGATGAGTGAGGAATGTGTAGTAAATAAACATTTAAAGGAATTCTAGTGTGAAATGATTATATTAAAGAGAGTGCAGAAGTAGCATCTATTACAAATGAGTTTCTAAATAATAAGAGTAAAATAAAGGGAGTGATAAAATTAATGTAATAGGAAAGTGTGCAAATAAGGTAAGTGATGTAGAACTAAATGTGTATGTTGATGTTTTGCATTTGAAATTATATGACGTTGAAAGAGCAATAGTAATTAGTCAATATTCATTGATTTAAACGGTGATTCAAAACAATAAAGTAATGATTTAGATCAAGCAATAGATTACACAACAAAGATTTAGAACACAAAAATAACCAATCAATTCAAATTTTGCGTAATGTGGGGCTTTCGATAGAAATCCCTAATTTAACATTTGGAATAGTCACTATGAAAAATCCCTCACTCAACTCTTTAATGATCGGTGAAAACGGAGAAAGCTTACATAACCTATATGACACCACAATTAAGGGAAAACTTAGAAGAGAAAAGACTTGAAGGAGAGTTCACCTTTGTCAGGATTCGGAAGCAAGTCGCCACTGAATGGGATGATTCTGTTGGTCGATAGCGGTGACGAGGGAGAAGAGGATCATCTCTACGTAGTCTTCAACAAATTGGGCGTTCCCAAAGTCGATGTCGAAGAACAGAGACCGGATGATGTCAATCAGCCCTTGATCATCGAAAACAAAGTCGTGGTCATTTTTTGGATCAGCCTTACATGAGGTGGTGGCAAACTCTAGCTTGGGGAACTTCTAGACAACACGCAAAGGACTTCTGGAAGGCGGGACAACAAACAACCTTTGCTGAAATTTCTAAACAGCAATTTTGATATATCGAGGAAATCTGGATAGCAGTTTTGTGAAGTGGAAATCCTTCGGGATCGATATTGGTGGAAGGGAATTAGGAGAAGTAACTCCAAGTAGCGAGGGGGATGTAGTGGGGGCCAGCCATAAAAGAAGGAGAGGGGAATGAGCTTCCGGATTTTGGTGCGTTGTTAAAGGAAGGGGGGTAATTAAAATTCTGAATTTTAATTTCAGATTTGAATGCTTGCGAGGAAGGGAAAATTTTGAATTTGAATATCCTCTAATTGGGGATAGGGAGGGGTGGCACACCTTAATGAGAGGGGATTTGATTGGGAGCATTAAAGGGAAAGAGATAATTGGAGGAGAAAGGGGTGGGCCGGCGGGTATGGGGGTGGGTGGGGAGGTGATGTGGAAGGGAATTAAGGGGTTATCAAACAAGGGATATTTAATTAGGGAAGGGAAAATTACGGCAAATCTTTAATTAATTTAAATTGGTGTGTTTTGAGAAACTTTTCTATAATATGTTATCTTGTTTAGGAAGGAATTTCAAATTCCAAATCAGAAATAGAGTAATAATTCCTTACAATGAGACTAAATTTGTCGGTGTTTTTCACAAAAAGTTCAATGTGATTGGGAGGCCAAATTCTTATGTGCGGATGCCGAACGCTGTCCAAAGACCAACTAGAATGTGCCACGTCACTCCCGTTCGGTACCGCAGCTCGGTATTGCTCGATACCGTGCTTGGTACTGCTGACGTGACGCATTCTGGTTTGTCTCCGGATGCTGAACTGCGTTCGTCGTCCGCACAAAGTAATTTCTCGATTGGGAGGGGCTGATTGGGGATGGTACATGAGATCATAAGCGTATAATTTAGTTTAAAGAACTGAAGAGATAGTGAGCAAGAGGCTCAGATGATGATCTGAGCCTCCGCTGGATAAACTCTTGAATCCAATGGCTGTTGTTCAGTAAGACTCTAAGCCTCTCCTGGATCTACTGTTTTACAGGAATTTTAGTGAGATAACGCGAAGGTTTTCTTGCTTCTCAAGCCCACTTGGTAAACACCTACAGCCCACTTGGTAAACACCTACAACCCACATGATGATGTTTGCATTATTTATATTACTTTTCTTGTTTCTTGCGTCAGACAATACAGGAACATGAGAAATTAAATGTCACATGAAGTTGGGGGATATTTGGCGCACGAAAAGTGGTCTTCAAAGTCTTTCGTCTTCACATACAGTTGCTAGGATATGAGTGGACTTATAGAAACCACTAGAGATAAAGGCTGAAATGTGCCTTATAGAAAGCTGCTTTAAGTAGTAAGAAAGCGATTCCAAACGAAACCTTAGTGCACCATCAGCATTTGTGTACCATGAAGATATTGTGCTTGGTAGCAATAATACATGGATAGACGAGCTCACATGAAATTTGCTAACCTATGAATGTGTAAGGCCCTGCTGATATGCAGAAGATGACACCATAAATAACACGATCCCATGCAGCTAAGTAGACAACATATGGCAATCTGGATTAGTAGAAATGTCTGACAATGGTGATTGCAAGCCCAGAGTAAAACAGACAATAGAGAGTAGGGTTTCTGTCGTTCTAAAATCATCCAATGAGTTCTTTATGAGAATGATAAGCCAAGTTATTTGCTTCATAATTTAGTTTATTTTTGTTTAACTTCTACTTTTAAAATTCCACCCTCACTTCAGCCATCTTTCACAAGAGAAAGAAAAAGAATATTAGTGAGTGGTGGAGAGAGAGAGAGAGAGAGAGAGAGTAAAGGGCCCAACTGGATGTTATAGAACTGGTAATGGCATGGTGCAATGAATGAACCTCGAAGCTTATAACCAAAATCATAACAGATTTAGTTGGGTGATTTCAAAAAAACTTGTGTTCACTTTATGGTCAATGTGAGGGATTAATTTGCATTTACTACTTTCTTAACACTAAACAGAGAATGATTATATATTTTTTCAACCAAATTTGTTATAAAGGACTACGGTTATGTCCATATATCAGCGGTGACAAGGCAAGGAGCCTTCTTCGCAAGCATTCATGACTTTCTTTCTTTTTTTTTTTTCTTTTTTCATTGGTATTAACATTATGACTCTCTATTATAGGACTTCACACAAGTTAAGAAAGACTGTTATCGTTGGCAGGCAGCATAGAAAATGACCAAACAAAGAAGTGTTGAAGAGATGTTCAGGAATGTGTAGTAAATAAAAAATTAAAGGAATTCTAGTGTGAAATGGTTATATTAAAGAGAGTTCAGAAGTAACATCTATTACAAATGAGTTTATAAATAATAAGAGTAAAATAAAGGGAGTGATAAAATTAATGTAATGGGAAAGTGTGCAAATAAGGTAAGGCTGGTTAGCTGCCTTGTAAAGTAGGGTCAAAACACATGCAACACTAAATAGGACTTAATGCCATAGAAGAAATCAGAAGGCTGGTCTAAAAATTAGTATCAATATCAATAGTTTGTTCACAACTTTTACTTAGCTTTGATTCAAGAATCTCTCAGAAGTAACAAATACAAAATATGATATAAAGAAAATCAGAAGAAGATAAACTACCAGGAAGCCTTGAAGGTTAGCCCTTTAGTTCTTATAACCAAGGTATGTGCATTCTGTCCAAATTTAGACTCAACAGTTCCATTTGAAAGTAGTTTGAACTTAAAGCAATTAAAATTTTATTAAATACATCTGATAAGGATATTTATTTCTACTCTTGAGATCCTCCTAATTTATTGATCTTACAAAATCAGAAATTCAAGTTTTGGTCGCAATGCTGGTAATTTGTGGCCAGATTGTGTTATTCAATGCTTAATTCTGATGATGGTTAGAAGAGGAGCACTGATTGAAAATTTAGGAACAAAGATAACTAGAATAACGTTGTAATGAAAATCTTGAGTGAGATCTTATGGATCCGCTCCTTTTTTTTATCTTCTTTTTCTTGAATTCTTCTCTGAGAACTTAAACGAATTAAAGAGAGTTGTTTTGAGAGAGGAAGAAGGCAAAGAGGTCAAAAGTTTGTCATGATGATTTTATAACCTACCCTAATAGTATCATCAAGTTTTATAATAAATCCTGGAAGTATCGTCAGGGTTTCAAAAAAACCCTAGCAAAAGGCTAAAGTTGATTGTCCTTGTTTGTGAAATATTGTATTATGTTGTTCCAATTCATGAACTTTGAAACCAGTCCTTTATTGCACAAAGATCAACCTACTGTGCGAAAAAAAAAGAGTAATTCATGAGTTGGCTTAATTTGGGTTCAATATGGATTGAAATCTTGAACCTAGGCTTGAGTTTGGATTATGGGTTCTATGCTGATCACATTGCTTTGCAATTTTCAACCATGTTAGTTCTTCCATAATACAATAAGTTTCAACACGTAATAGGTTTCAAATCATGCAAAGAAGTGTGTCTAAAACCAAAAGCATGTAACTTGTTCTATTGCTCGATTATACTCTTTGTAGCACGAGAAGAAATAACTAATTAGAATTTTCAATCAAAAGACATACTGAATATAATATTTTTATATACTCAGAGTTCTCACTAGTTTTCAATAAAAATAAATAAAAAATTTGTAGTAATTAGTCAGTCAATGCCGAGAAGCCTTAAGGAGCATATATGCAAGTCACCCAAGGAGAGCTGCAAGAAATGAGCTGAGGATCAGCATAATTAACGATAGTAACAGTAGTCAAAGATTGAGGTTTCATTTGGGACGGCTTTCTTCTTGCTTTCTAAAACAGCTTGCTAGTACAAAAATTTCATAAATTTGAAATTTTTGTCTAAAAAGCTGTTTTAAAAAGTAGTACGAAAGCTGTCCCAAACAAAGCCCGAATCGTAACAAACTTGCAAATGATGTAAAGAAGAATCCTCATAATAGAATGATGATGATGTAGAACGGACACGCGGACTTTGCTACGGAGAGGATCTCCTCTCCAAAATCTGAAATTAATTGTGATTTCTTTGCACAAAACCTGAGAAAATTCTCAGATTCTCTTGGTAGGAGAGAGGTTGCGAGCTCCAAAATTTGAGAATAATTTCAGCTTTTGTTTCCCAAAACCTGAGAGAATTCACTCTTCCTCTTAATATCTGAAAACAGTTTCAGAATTCTTACAAAAATCTGAGGTGAGTCTTCAGGTTTTAATAGAATATGATGTAAAGAAATTTGGGGGAAGAGTACCAAGCTATAGGTTCTGCACAAGAGATTTTGGCATTAATGGCAGTGGATATTTGGCTCAGATTTTTTTGGTGGAGTAAAATAGGTTTAGGGAGGTTAATTGAAATAACTGAAATTAAATGCAGATTTCAATTAAAATGGGATTTAGGAAAAGGAGGGGATTCCATTAATGAGATGAGCTGCCAACGGGATGAAAAAGTGAGGAGGAGGCCAAGCCGTGACATGGACCAAAGCAATGAATTGTAATTAATATTTAAAACTGAGAATTAATCTCAGGTTCAGTTACAGAAACCGCTTGATTTGAATTTTAAAATTCAAATCAAATTTCGGCTGAAGTAGAATTTGAGGAGATTAGGA
>NW_021319083.1:22829269-22916338 GCF_001605985.2 Dendrobium catenatum
CAAAAGAGGAGGGGTTATAAATAATCAATGTTACAATAAAGAAATAAAAGACACAAGTGCCCCTAAGGGTTACAAACAGCGAATCCCTCAAGTGAGGGTAAAAACGGGAAATTGCGATAATAAATCAATTACACAAATAACAATAAACCTAACACAAATGATAGCTCAAAAATAAATTGGTGTGATAGTGGCCATAGATCGTCAGCCCCTTCTCTGGTAGACTTTTCATGGTCGGATGTCCTCATCAGTAAGGTTGGTTAGCTGCCTTGTAAAGTAGGGTCAAAACACTTGCAACACTAAATAGGACTTAATGCCAAAGAAGAAATCAATAGTTTGTTCACAACTTTCACTTAACTTCGATTCAAGAATCTCTCAAAAGTAACAAATACAAAATATGATATAAAGACAATCAGAAAGAAGATAAACTACCAGAAATCCTTGAAGGTAAGCCCTTTAGTTCTTATAACCAAGTTATGTGCATTCTGTCCAAATTTAGACTTAACAGTTCCATTTGAAAGTAGTTTGAACTCAAAGCAATTAAAATTTTATTAAATACATCCGATAAGGATATTTATTTCTACTCTTGAGATCCTCCTAATTTATTGATCTTAACCAAATTAGAAATTCAAGTTTTGGTCGCAATGCTGGTAATTTGTGGCCAGATTGTGTTAATCAATGCTTAATTCTGATGATGGTTAGAAGACGAGCACTGATTGAAAATTTAAGAACAAAGATAATCAACGATGATGAAAATCTTGAGTGAGATCTTATGGATCCGCTCCTTTTTTACTCTTCTTTTTGTTGAATTCTTCTCTGAGAACTGAACGAATTGAAGAGAGTTGTTTTGAGAAAGGAAGAAGGCAGAGAAGTCAAAAGTTTGTTATTACGATTTCATAACAAAGATAATCAAAGATGATGAAAATCTTGAGTGAGATCTTATGGATCCGCTCCTTTTTTACTCTTCTTTTTCTTGAATTCTTCTCTGAGAACTGAACGAATTGAAGAGAGTTGTTTTGAGAAAGGAAGAAGGCAGAGAGGTCAAAAGTTTGTTATTACGATTTCATAACAAACCCTAATAGTAACATCAAGTTTTATAATAAATCCTGGATGTATTGTCAGGGTTTAAAAAAAAACCCTAGCAAAAGGCTAAAGTTGATAGTCCTTGTTTGTGAAATATTGTATTCTGTTGTTCGAATTCATGAACTTTGAAACCAGTACTTCATTGCACAAAGATCAACCTAATGTGGGAAAAATAAGCGTAATTCATGAGTTAGCTTAATTTGGGCTCAATATGGATTGAAATCTTGAATCTAGGCATGAGTTTGGATTATGGGTTTGCAATTTTCTACCATGTTAGTTCTTCCATAATACAAGTTTCAACACGTAATAGGTTTCAAATCATGCAAAGAAATGCGTGTCTAAAACCAAAATCATGTAACTTGTTCTATTGCTCGATTAATCTCCTCGTAGCACGAGAAGAAATAACTGATTAGAATTTTCAATCAAAAGACTTTGTATATACTCAGAGTTCTCACCATTTTTCAATAAAAACAAATAAAAAATTTGTAGTAATTAGTCACTCAATGCCGAGAAGCCCTTAAGGAGCATATATGCAAGTCACCCAAGGAGAGCTGCAAGAAATGGGCTGAGGATCAGCATAAGTCACGATAGTAACAATAGCCAAAGATTGAGGCTTCGTTTGGGACAGTTTTCTTCTTGTTTTCTAAAACAGCTTTCCAGTACACAAATTTCTTGAATTTGAAAATTTTGTACTAGAAAGCTGTTTTAAAAAACAGTACGAAAACTGTTCCAAACGAAGCATGAATCATGACAAAGTTGCAAATGATGTAAAGAAGAATCCTCATAATAGAGTGATGACGATCTAGTGTGTAGTCTCAAGAGCAGCAACAAACAACAGCTAAAAATGGGAAATATAGGAACAGAAAGTCCTGTACTAATAGGGTATGCATTAATTTGATAGGCTTAAGAAAATGTTGACATTAATAGTCATTCAATATTTGTCAGGCAAATCTAGGTGTATACTTCCGAAATAGAAATTCATGAATCATCACATGTAGACCTATCTTAACACTTCATAAAATGTCTTTAGTATCCACCATCAATAGTAGATATGATTTTATTTTCAATAATAGCTTCAAATGCTTAAGGATTTTCTTTTAAAATATTAATAACATGTGATATAATCTTAGGAGAGTATTCAAAGCTCTGTATAGAGCCTCATGCAATATTTTTGATAAATTGTAGCGTAATTTATCATTAATTTCTTGCTTGAGACTTTCAGTGAAATAAATAATAATAACAAAATAATTTTGAGGTAAATAGTATTTGGCCACACGACCTTTAAAGCTTATAATATTCAAATACACCATAATCATGTTGTTTATAATTCTTATATTGATCATATAAATAGTTCCTGTATTCAATGAATAACAAATATTATTCTCAAGTTTATTTTTCTTACTAGACCATGTAGATTTAGCAACAATATGTTAGACATCTCTAGCCGGTTCAGACGGGACTGGATCATGCATAACAGAGGTGGAAATCTTCCTCCTTCTGTGCGAGCCATTCGCACTGCCCACGGATTGCTGACCGGTCAAAGCTGTGGGACCCCTCCTTGCCATGTAATTCAATAGGTTGCAAATCTCATTTACCAAAAAAGGTATAAATGAGAAAAAACATTTATCATCACGTTTAAATATTCACTAAGATTCAAGTAAGTAGGCAAAAATGAGATCTTGTTATGGATATCTTAATCTATAAGACGGATATTTTTACTGACTTACTATTATCCTTAATTATTAGATTTAAACGAGAATTTGACTTTTAATAGGACACAATGGAGAAAAAAGATTCATGTAGCCGACCCCACGTAGTGTGATAAAGACTTGATGTTGTTGTACTATTATCCTTAATTGTCTTTATATTTTTACATTGTAATATGACAATTCATTGTAATTGTCGCTTGTGTACTCATTTCATTATCTAGTTATAATATTTTGCTTAAAAAAAGCATACATCTGCAACTCTATTCTAGCAGGATTTTTTTATGGTACTTTTCTAAAGTCAAACAAGCACAGCATGAAAACTTGTATTTCTAGAGTTTACTTTTTCCATGCTACAAATTAATTAGAAAGCATGAAACCTTTTATTTCTAGTATTTAATTTTTCCATGCTACAAGTTAATTAGAAAGTCAGAACACCACATCAAAATCCATCTATTCAACAACTCTAAAACTCACTATTTGGTCCCTCAGAATAAACTAAAATCTTTTCCACACCAACTGCTTTAAGTTCTTAAAATAAGGGAATGTAAAATTCTGAATCATAGATGCAAGCTACTACATTCTCCCACTACAAAACACTCTAGCTTAAGGAGACATGATTTACCCAACTTTAAAGGCTTCAAGATAAGCAAGGATAATGAAGAACAATGATGTCCGGTCAAAAGCATGTTCCAAGATTTATAGTTCCTCTGCGATAGGTTTACAAAGAAACACATTTCTAGATCAAAAGGTTGAACATTGATGAAAAAATTATACCAAAAGAGAGTTTGACAGCTCCTACCACGAACAAAGAAACTGTGATACTATATTAAAAATATTAGCTGCCTCTTGTAGAAACACTGTATATCCTAGCCTACCAAGAATTTTAAAACTTGTGGAATCCTATCCCTTGCACTTGCTTTTGATTTCGCAAGTCAATGTTGAAAAGCTACAGGAGAAAATATTTTATTGTAATTATCAGTAAAAGTATGGAATAAATAAACGAATGATGTTATAAGGAAATTAAAAAAAAAACTTGAAAGTAAATATACCTTCTGGCATGGTATCTATGAGGCTTTTAGAACCTCCAATATGTTTGCAACTCTTTTTTTCTAACAAAGCTATGCATCTTCAGAATTCTGAATCTGAAGAGTCCTCGGAGGAATGTAGATGCATCTTCTCCAGAGGCCGGCCTTTTCATTCTGTGATTGTTCCCTGAAGAATAAACACAAAAAAGGGCTTACATAAATTAAGATGTGTCACATCATGTATTCGAAAACGCCTAAAAAGTTGGTAAAGATAATATGAACCAAACAATGTATGGACTAACTTATAAAGCACATGTCAAAATACTCCTGTAAATACTACTAAACGATCAATAAATATTAAGAGCATCAAATTTTTTTCATTATGAGGTCACGAGTTCAAGTTATGAAATAGCCTTCTATTTGTAATGCATCTTCCATAATTTTTCCATGTGTGTATAGAGATTCAATTGTTCTTTTAAGTAGAAAAACAAAAAGCACTCCCAACAGATTCAACCTTTAGGATAAATTATAAGATAAAAACTAGCTGATGTTAATAATTATTATTATATTTTTTATGAATGTATGGCCTATGATCAAGCAATATAAAAAGATGAATGATATAAAATATTTTTCATAAAAAATATCAATTAGTTTTTTAATATTGCTTAAATCAAAATCATTGAATTGTGCTAAATCACCTCAAGTCTATCATATTTTATCCTGGGCCTTTGATATTAATTTTATCTAGTCATCTAATCAGTTTATCTTCTACTCTTAATTGTGTATGCTCGAACTCCAGATATTTTTCTATTATATTTTCTACAATTAAAATTAAGCTTACGAGAAGATCCTATCTTATATATATATATATAATACACACACACACACAAAGTTTTTTGGTTATTGTCATATTGAGTTATTGATCTCCAATTTATGTTTTTTTTAGAGTACATTGGGACAAATATTAAAACTTATTTGCATATATTTTATTATTGATCAAGCATAGGTGTAAATTGGTCTTGTGCTAGAATTGGTGCTAAAATGTTATTTTTGAAGATTCAAATAACTAGCTTTAGATTTAATATTCACTTATGCAATTAAAAAAATGGTCATTATGTCTGAGAAGCCACCAATAGTGGTCCTAAGCTCAATTGAGAATGATTCAAAGTTGATGTCAGGTCGATCGTCAAGCATTGAGCTTATGAAAAAATTATGAAATGAGTTCAAATTGAAATTTTCTTGTTTAGGGAATTCCTTGGAAGTGCAATGCGACGATGCAACCTGATTATAGTAACAAGTGTTTGTTTTAATATCACTTTGTAACTGAGATGCCAGTGGAGAAAAGTGGCAAGGATGCTACTTGCAAGTGATGCACCACTACTTAATCTAATTTTACTGAAACATGGGCCAGGGTATATTGTCTAAAACTAAGATTAGATCAACTACATTGAATTTGGGTAGTCAAAATGGAAAAGAGAGTTAATTGAGATATTGACAAGGATTAGAAAATGAATAAATATTAATAGTTTGCAAGAATTAAATGTAAAAGGGAAGAGAACTAAGGACATTGAGAACTTTATAAGTATTTTATGTTGGAAAGGCTGAAAATAGGAATGTGGCAGGGATGGATTGGAAAGAGAATTAAATATAAAATTATTGAGGTGAATATGGTTAGTGATAACTAGGGGTGAGAATTATTTGGTTAAACCGTAAGAACTTAACCAAACCTATCTTATTTGATTGGTTCAATTCAATTATTAAAGTATTCATTTGGTTATTGGTTGTAATTTTGACTTTTTCTATTGGTTTTTAGTCGGTTTTTATTTTATATAATTGATCTTATGCTAACTTATTCAAATATTAAATAATAACATCAATGAATTATTAATAAATAATTGAAAATAAATGATTGATTTGAAGATCAAAGTGAATATTATTTATTTCAAATGGAAAAATTATAAATTTAGTTACATGGTATTCCTCTTACTACATATTAATTAAACTAATGATAATTAGATTTATTGTTAAAATTAATTATATTTTGGTTCATCTATAACTGAACTGAACTGAACTTAGGACCACTATTAAAGATTAGAGAGAGTCGCCATAGATGGTTTGGTCACATAAAACGTCGGTCTTTTGATGACCCGGTTAGGAGAGTAGATGTATTTGATTTAGCCTATGTTAAGAAAGGTAGACATAGACCTAAAAAGACTTGGTTGTAAAATATTAGAAATGACATATTTTTTATTAGATTAAAGTGAGAATTTGACTCTTAATAGGACACGATGGAGAAAAAATATACATTTAGCCAACCACACGTAGTGGGATAAAGGCATGTTGTTGTTGTTTTTGTTGTATAAATGAACTGAACTGATTGAACTTAATTCTTACTCAGTTCAATTCAATTTGAAAACTACTTTGGTCGGTTCAGTTTACCAAATTTTAGATCCAAAACCAATTGATTTAGCTAATTTGTAAACCAAGCAGATCAAACCAACCAAATGTGCATTTGATCTTTATTTCCTAGCAAAAATGTGTGTAGCTCTCCTGCAGAACTCAGAGAGATAAATGAAGAATCGGGATTCATAAAGCCAACCCCAAATAGCTGGCATAAAGTTAAATGAGCGTTACAACTTTTGACAATGGAATTGTTAAATCTTATCTAGTTTTCTTAGATATATTCACTTTACATCAGTTGCACATAGTAAAATAAGAAATATAGAGTTTTTATATGTAAATGTGTTTACAAAAATAGATATTTGCTCACACACAAACCATATAGGTTAAAGAGAGCATAATGCAAGTTGAATTATTATCTCAACCAAAAGCCCGACTTGAACCACCAGGAAGAAAAAAAAAATCTTCAATTTTCTAGATGAGCAGGAAAACTAAAATTAAGAAAGTAACAAGAAAAAAAGACAAGATTTTAACATACGAAAGAAATTAGTAAGAAGTTCAAAAATGAATACCGATGAAACGAAACCCTAAAATTGAAATTATCCCAGATCGCCAAATGCCCCTCGAAGACACTGCAGCACCGTTTTTTAACGATTCCCGGTACTTAGATTCGTAAGGTTGAAGACGAACGCGATCCCTCGCGAGCTTACTTCTCTTCCCTGGCTTCTTTCGTCGTTCACAAGCTCGTTCGGGAATTAGATAGCAAAAAACTAAAATTTGCATCTATGGATTTTTCTTTTATCGCTTCAAAATAGTTTGGTTTATTTTAAGCAGAATATAAATATTAAAAATAATTCAAATATATATTATTATTATTAAATAAATTCAATAATTTTGATATTAAGCTGCTTTCAAATTTATGATGAAAATCCTGAGCCAATAATTTTTTTTATATAGGGTCCATCCACAAGAAATCAAAAAACATATTAGATTGCTCGGTGTGTTCGGTTCAACATTAAACTCGTAAAATGCGGATTCCATCAACCAAAATAACCAACTTCGCATTCAATTGATGAACCGACAATTCGTCGCTAATTATAAGAAATCGTCCAATTCAATGGAAGATCATGTAAAAATTATTGTCCGACAATGAAGTTCGGAAGGACCTTAGTAGGTGACGGAGGTTGGAAGAATCGTAATCAACAGGAGATAAGGGTCAGAAAGACTCTTTTCTGGCGATAGAGGTTGGAAGGACCGTAGCAGGTGACGAATGTTGGAAAGATCATGGTCGGAAAGAGACTGAGGTCAGAAAGACCGTAGTAGTAGGGCGGTACTCCGGTAGAACTATGGGCATTAAGTGGTGGTTCGACAGAAGTTAGGGCCTCAAGTGGTGGTCCAGTAGAAGTCGAGCATCAGGTGGTGGTCTGGAAGAAGTCTAGGCCTCAGGTGGTGGTTTGGTAGAACTCTTGGCATCAGGTGGTGGTCCAGAAGAACTCCGGGCATTAGGTGGTGGTCTGACAAAACTCCAAGCATCAGGTGATGGTCTGGAAGAACTCCAGGAGTTAGGTGGTGATCCGACAAAACTCCAAGCATCAGGTGGTAGTCTAGTAGAACCTCGGGCATTAGGTGGTGATCGGGCAGAAGTCTGGGTCTCACGTGGTGGTCAGATAGAAGTCTGGGCCTCAGGTGGTGGTCCGGCAGAAGTCCGAGCATCAGGTGGTGGTCCGGCAAAACTCCTAATGTCAGGTGGTGGTCTGGCAAAACTTTGGGCCTCAGGTAGTGGTCTGGCAGATGTCCTAGCCTTAGGTGGTGGTTTGACAGAACTTTAGGTGTTAGGTGCTTGTCCGAAAAAACTCTGAGCATCAGGTGGTGGTCCGAAAGAACTCCGAGAGTCAGGTGGTGGTTCGACAGAACTTCGATCTTCATGTGGTGGTCTTGCAGAAGTTTGGGCCTTATATGGTAGTTTGGCAGAAGTTCGAGCCTCATGTGGTGGTCCGGAAGAAGTTCAGGCCTTAGGTGGTGGTCAAGTAGAATTTTTGGCCTCATGTGGTGGTTCTGTAGAAGTCTGGGCCTCAAGTGATGGTTCGATAGAAATCCGAGCATCACGTGGTGGTCCGGCAGAACTCTGGGCGTCAGGTGGTGGTCTGAAAGAACTTCGGGCGTCAGGTGGTAGTCTGGAAGAAGTCCGGGCCTCAGGTGGTGGTCCGGTAGAACTCTAAGCGTCAGGTGGTGGTCCGGAATAACTCTGAGTGTCAGGTGGTGGTCCGAAAGAACTCCGGGTGGTGGTCGAGGAGGCAAGGAAGCAAGAACGATCTCCGGCCTCTCTCCGTTTTCCTTAAGCTTAGGGGTTCCTTTTCCAAAGGAAGGGTCTATATTTATAGATTTCATGGAGTGGAATGGCCCATAAATAGGAGGAAGATCAAGGGTAAGTGGAGAGTGGTTTGAATGGACGGCCGATGTTGAATCCCTTGATCGTGGACCGTTTGATGGACATTTGAATTTCTTAGTGATATCATAATTTAGCGATCTTAGGCTCGTTGGATTTGTCTCGTCGAGTCGCTTGATTTGACTATAAGTATGTCACGTTTGGAAACCGTTTGGTAATTCAAATTATAGTTTGAACCTTCCAAATGTGCTTCGGGTGTTTGATTTGGTCCCATTTGGGCTCGGATTGAGTCGAATTTGGTGTCGTTGGGTTCGTTTCCAAGACGTTCAGTTCGGCTGAGGTTTGCTGAAATTAGAGTTCAAATGGTCCCGAATTTAATTTTTGAAAATTTCAACTTGATTTTGCCTTGAGATTCGTGCACGATCAAGATATTTTTTTGATTACATATTAGACATATACTTAGAGAGAGAGAGAGAGGGAGAGAGCAATTTGATGCCAAATAATACAAAAAAAATTTCCTAGTAAGGTAATGCATATATTATTGGAATGCTAGGTTGATATCTAAGTAATCCTAGGATGAATCATTGGAAAGTAGCTAAACAAGTCATGAGGTGTTTACAAAGAATACAAGAATACATGCTCACATATAAAAACCAAACTAATTGGTGATTATTGGATACTATGAGTTGGATTTTGCTAGATGCCAAGACAGATGGAGATCTACATCAAGCTATATCTACCTGTTTGATGGAGTTATGTAACAACTCAAACTCTTAACTATCGAGATATTGTCCGCTTTGGCCTAAGAGCCTCACGTTTTTGTCCTATTGGTGTAACTTCCGAGGAGGTCACTCATTCTAGTATTTTTTTGGATGAGCACGCTTAACTAGAGAGTTTCTTGATGAAATTTCAACCAAACACCAAAAGATGCCTCGATATTTAAGTGTTTACCTTTTTTTTTTACTTAAAGTGTTTCTCAAACTATTACTTAGAAAAGTAATAAGCAGACCCTTATAGCTTCTTCCACTATGACAACAGAGTTTATAGTATATCATGAGGCATCAAATCATGTAACAGGCTTGCAAATTTTTAGCATTGAGCTACAAATTTTGGAAGATATTGACAAACCATTAAATTTATTTTATGACAATAAGACAACATTGATGCATTCCAACAACATAAACTTGTCAAAATCAAAGCAAATGGACATCATACTCCTAGAGACTAAAGAAAGAGTTCAAAGTGGACAATTATATATAAAGCATATTGGTTCAAACTCTATGATTGCAACACATACAAATTGGCTTCCACCCAACATCTTTTATAAGCGCCCATTAGGGGTGTAAACGAGTCGAGTCGAGTCGAGTATTTGCCTTATCAAGCCTGGCTCGTTTAGTCCTTAATGAGCTCGAGCTCGAGCTCGAGCTCTTTGATGATATGCTAGTTTAGTGAGAGTTAGTGTTTTAATGCTATTTTAGATATTTTGCATTTATGGATTTTTTTTTTGCACATATAAAAAATTTTTGGAATTCAATTTATTTCACTCTCATTTGTTTTGAGTTGATCTTATTAAGAAGTAAAGTAGGACCAGTAGGAAATAAGCATATTCATCTCATATTGTGTGTATATGTATATATATATAAAAGAGTTAATTACATAATTTAAAATATTTGACTAAAACATAAAATTTTCTCGAAAGAATGAATTTATTTGATTACATCTTATCATTGAAATATGTAACTATTTATATCAAATAAAATTATTCTTAAGCCTCCTCACAAGAGCAACTTGAGCTTGAGTCGGGGTCGAGAATCAATCATAAGAAATATTGCGCATTATTTTTAGATAGTTGAAATTATATTTATAAAGGGAAAGAAAAATAATGATACAATTAAATAATATCTATCATATATTTCATTTGCTTATAACAAAATATTTTTAAAAAAATTATGATTGAAATTTTGAAAAATTATTATTTGAATAATTGTAGAATTAAAGTTTCATTTGGGACAGCTTTCTTATGACTTTGTTTTTCAGATCATAATCATAATTTCTATTTGACAACTACTTTTTCAGATTTTCGAGAAATTTTTGTAATAGAAAGTTGCTTTTTACAATAGCTTTTTAAAAAAATTATATTCTCCACATCAACTTTATAATCACTTTTACAAAAAGTTACATTCATCCCAAACTAACCCTAAGAGCATCTCCAACCGAAAAACCCATTTTTCACTCCAAAATGCAATAAAACTTCAAAATGCAGTCATTCTTCTTCAATTAAACGTCATTTCTTCTTCTTTCGCGCGCTTCATGCTAATGTAACCATACTTGGAATGCTTTTCTCTTTCACGCTTCTTCAGCAAATCCTACAACGAATTTTTTGGGTGTATGTGAACAGTCCTACGTCAATATTGGCGTCGCACTTTTCACATACCGAAATTTGACGTGCGATTTTGAGTTCCAATGAAACAAATAGCGGATGACATATGGTGATATGGAGTTTGGTTGGAGATGGTCTAAGACTTCACTACCTTCCGGTCACAGTTCATTAAAACTTTGATGCGTGTGTATACATACACTAAAATTCGAGAGATTATTGGGTTCATACACCGGACACAACTTACGTTCGGCATTCACAGTACCGAGCAGTACTGAGCTCGGCACTGAGCAGTACCGAGCTCGGTACTGCTTGGTATTGCTCAGTGCCGAATAGGAGGTGATGTGGCACATTTTTATTGGGTTCCGAATAGGTCCGATGATCTAACCTAATAATTTGCGCTAAAGTTCACACTGAAACTACAGAAGTACCATCATCTTTTGCAGGACTTGTATGAAACTGCAGCTTGTCAGTATGACTTCTAAAGTGCTTATTGTAATATATATCTATGCTAATAAACTAAGTAAACATGATGGCATTGTGAGCTAGCTTATAACATACATGCTTGACATGACATGAAAAGAG
The DNA here is from genome assembly GCF_001605985.2 of Dendrobium catenatum. Lineage (NCBI taxonomy): Eukaryota > Viridiplantae > Streptophyta > Magnoliopsida > Asparagales > Orchidaceae > Dendrobium > Dendrobium catenatum. The sequence continues at coordinate 22,840,832 of NW_021319083.1, forward strand.
TTAAAGAAGGTACCTACTTAATTTTATTTTGTTTGCCATAGTTTTGAAGGAAGAGCTAGCGCCTATGTATTGGTAGCTTTTTTTACTGAAGAAAGAGATGATGATTTCGGTTTTTCAGCTGAAATTGTACTGCTTTGAAGCCATAGTAGTTTCTAAAGATAGATTGGTAGCTATAGGGTTAGTTATTTTATTGTAGTAGTTATAAATGTTTGAATGTCAAATTTTTTTAATGTTAATCATATTAGAGTATTGATATTAATTAATTATTTAATTTCATAATAAATTATTTTTGTACACTTATTTTTTTTAAAATTATTTAGAATACTTCAAACTCATTTTACTTCAAACAAAACAAACTCATAGAATTATTTCATAAAAAATCTACAAGTTACTGTAAATAATATTTCCAGTAAAGAAAGTTGGACCAGCTACAGAAATATAAGTTGTTCAAGAAGCTTAAGTAGAAATTAATTTTCTTAAAAGAAAAGTGTAATTGAAGCAGTGGCACTGTATAGTAGTTAAAACCATTATATATTTTTCATACTAATTTTAAACTAATAAAATATTTATTTTTTTTTGAAACTTCTAAATTAATTAAGATAAATTTCAAATCTAACACATCTTAATGAACAGCTAAAAATTTCAATTAATATATCGAGATGAGCTTCATAAATATTATAAAGCTAAAAGCTAGTAAATGGCTAGGCAGCCATTCTTTCTGTACAGGCTGACGCCAGCCTGAGGCCCTGAGCTTATATTGATGAATGCACAGAGGTACATATTGGATTAACAAGAAAGATGTCGCAGGTACTGCATCCAATCCTTTCCTGCAGCTTATCAGTCAATGGCAGCATTAGAGCAGGCTTGCTTGCAAATGCATGAGCTAAGAGCCAATTTTGATTTGGTATTACCAAGGTTGCTGAACACAAAATTAAATTTGTTCCAAAAAAAAAAAAAAATTCTTTCTCTTAAGTTGCAAATATGAGTAATCTTAATTTTTTTAGAATAACATTTTAACTTATATAAGACATTTTTAGGTCAATTTGATTTTTTTAATCCCTCTAAAATTAAAGATAATATTACTCAGCCAAAAAAATATTGATAGTCATTTTGTTTATAAAGATTATGATTTTTGTGCCGCTGCAAGATCTAATATGATTGAATTACCTATTTTAACCCTTCTCATCATATATCAGAGCTACTAATTAATATGCATATTAAAGTAAAGCAGTGAAAAGATATTTCATTTCATATAAACATCAATATATATACATTTCTATCATAACCAAAAAATCATATGCAATAGTCTGGATTACGAAACATTTCATTTCACTTATGACTATAAAAATACAACAACAAGATTTGTAAACCTAAACCAGCAATAAAAATATCCTCACTTCATAGTTTCATTACCTTTTTTCGGGGAAAAAATCACATGGTGAGCCAATAGCCTAGCAGGTTATTAAAACCTACAACTACAATCAATGCATGAAAATATAAGCAATATGTATGTATTCATTCAAATCATAAGACATGCGATGAATAATATCAATGCATCCAATGTAACTCAGTAACCAATGATCAGTAATCATAGAAAAGATCAATATGAACAATATCAATGTTCCATCAATTGTCAATACATATCTATATCAATGTTCTATGCTCTGTCATGTATATCAATGTGAATATTACAATGCATATCGTGTCATGTATTACATATATATAAGGCATTTTAGAATAATGACATAATATTTTCATCAAGTTATATATATGAGAATACGTTAAATGATAAAGACTATAAAAAAGAAGTTTTTCATTTCCAAATATATGCACCAAACTGTAATAGAAAATAAAATAAATACATAGGAGACTAAACATAGAAAGTTAAACAATTACAACAATGATATATTTTCTTTAATTACATGATAAACTTAATTGATTAGATTTTAAATTTTATTTGTCTTTTCATCACAAATTCTACTTACAATCACACTTGTTAAAATTATGATTAAATATTAAATTAATCAATTTTTTTTAAAAAATACAATGATAATAATTTAGTATTCATACTTTTTGATAAAATGTGATTATTAATGATGTGATTACAAATTTTTATCACTTTCTTATAAAAATGGCCACACTATTTACATTTCTAAGCACACACTTTTAACATGAACATCTATAGTCACATTCCCAAAGAATTATGATTAAATTTTTTAGAAAGTATGACTAAAGACTCCTTTGCTCACATATATTTTTTAAGAAGATGTGACTAATAATATAATATTTAGCCACAATATCTAATATAGTTATATAGCAAAAAAGTGCTACAGTGCCCTACTTATGTTGTTTGTACTCAATGATGTCCTTTTGGGCTGGAAAATTACTATTTATGCGTATGAGATTTGAAAATTGCTTTGTGCAAGTTCCAACATACCTAAGATTTGCATTAATTTCGTAGAAGATGAAAATATTTCACCAGCTTGTTATGTGAATGTAATGTTGAGCTCATGTACATCAGTACGTGTAGGAAATAGGAACCAATGAGCTCTGATAATAGTGAACTATCTGATTATTCAACATCGCATCATCGGATGTCATCCGTAGGTGAATCAGAATGCGCCGCATCACCATTTTGTTATGAACCGATGCTATGTACTGGATAACGTGACGCATCCTGATTCGCTTTCGGACGTAATAATTTCTCTTTGCACATACCATACAATTGGTCTCAACAATGAAAATAATAACCATATTTGAATTTAAGAAACTTGCATGAGATGAGACTAACTTTTTATTTGGGACAACTTTTGACAACTATTTTTTTATTGTTTTCAAAAAAACTTTTGTACTAAAAAATTGTCATAGAAAGTAGTAAGAAAACTATCTCAAACAAAGCCAAGGTTTCATTTGGGACAACTTTCTTGATGTTTTTTAAATTAGCTTTTTAGTATAAAAATTTATTGTTCAAGAAATTTTTGTACTAAAAAAATACTTTAGAAAGCAGTAAGAAAGCTAACCCAAACAAAACTTAAGCCAAATATATTGGGGCTATCACTATAGGGCTGAGTTTGATTTGGAATATTGTAATTGAACCAATAATAATACTAATAATAATGTCAATTGGGTTGATTCAAATCTTAATAGAATAAAGCTCTATTTTAAATTATTAAGTCAAATTAAGCTCAATAACTTAGGGCTTATTTGGAATAGTTACAATATTGTAAATGTGGTTATAAAACTGTTGTGAGGTAAGTGATTTTTTTAAAAGCTACTATATTTATCATAAATAAATATTTATTTAACAAAATGATAGCCGTTCTTTTAAAGCTAGCATATATTAACAACTATGATTGTAAAAAAAAAGCTCTTCACCTAAAAAATTTCAAGAAAACAAGAAGAAAACACTAATCAAACGAAATCATTATTAAAGTTTGAAAGCAAAATAGCAAAAAAAAAAACTAGCCCAAATAGATTGTTAATCTCTAAACACCTCTAAATGTAAAACTTAGATCTCTAGTGAGAGGAGGCAAAAAGATTTACCTAAATTTAGGAGATAAAATTTTTATTCCATACATAATTACAAGAAAAATTTGAAAATTAAGCATTTATACCATTTACATATACAAATGTACGTAAATAAAATATAAATCATGAGTGGCCTGTCACCTCAACTGGATCAAACTAAAGTCGAGCTAAAAAAGAACAAACAGTACAGTGGTCCTCATCAGCTCGAAGAAAGATGAAAAGTTGGAGAGATATACTGATCAGAGAAGTGATCAGAATAAGCCATGCATGAAAAGAAGAAAGTATATGGGTTCTTCATCAGTAGAGTTAGATCGAACAATATACTATGTTCATACCTGTAGACAATGGTTAGATACCCAAAGGTACTTTGGAGACAGACATTTTTGTCTTCAAATATCGATGTGAAGAGGTCTTAAAGAAGACAATGACGTGGGAGAAAAGGCCAATTGTGGGGAATAGCTGCAGCATTTACTACAACACCCCCCCTCCTCTCGTTATCCTCCCTAACCTTCCCAGCAAAGCTGTTAAAAGACTCAAAGCTAAGATTTCCATGAGACTTCAAAGCTGAAAAGCAAAAGCAAGATATATAAGCTGTGAGAAAGAAGAGAGAGAGAGAGAGAGAACTGTAGAGAGGGAAAGAGAAAGACAGAGAGAGAACGAGTCATGAACAAAGATTTCAGCTTTGACTGTCCATTCTTTCATGATTTGTTCTCCTAGATTCAAGTCCTCAAGGATTAATAATTGATTATCCATTATAGGATGATTAGAATACATTAAAGAAATGTAATGGTGATTCTGATCGATGTACGTGCATGCATAATGAGTTTTAAAAGTCTTGGGCAGGTCTGATGAATTTTAAAATTAAAGGTAGAAATCATTTAAAATGAATGGAATAATATAGATTCTTTTAAAATTATCACTAAATATTCAAACTTAATCATGTTTTAAGAAAATGTGATTATAATATATAGATTATTTTTATTGCTACACTTTTATTTTTAATTATTTCATAATATCACTTTTTTAGAATATGACTAAACTAAAAATTTTCATAGTGATTGAATTATTATTTTAGAGGGTAAACTTCAAAAGTATTCCTTGATAATCTCATGGTATCACATTAATTGCTCCAATTTAATCCCTACACTATAGAAAATAAATCTAGAATCACTTCTTTGAGACTAAATTAGGATCAATTTTATATCACAATTATAATATTAAAGATTATTTTGCATTAATTTTATATAATAATCAAGCAATTAAATTAGAGCAGTATGACCTTATGGAACTAAGGCTTCGTTTGGGACAATTTTTTATTACTTTCTAAATAAATCTTTAGTCTGAAAAAGCCGCTTTAGAAAGCAGCAAGAAAGTTATCCCAAAGAAAACTAAATTGACCAATATACATATAATACTCTGGGAATTGTTTTGATATTTTTCTCATCATTATAGTAACAATTTCATAATCATTTTTAATTTATCATTAATAATCATTATATATATAATTATTTTAATCACATTAAAAAAAGAGAAACAAAAATTGTGATAATTCTTTATATTAATAAAAATTATAATTATTATTTAGAATTTTTATTATGATATTTTATGAATTGTATCTCTGTAGTGGATAATCATGAGCAGAGAATTTGCACCTTTTAATGGCTCGTACTCTCCTTTAACTAATGAATATTAGTTGATTGTTAACTAAAGCTTAGAGCATCATTAGATTAGGTTTATCAAGGGAATCTTCTTCTAGTTGCCATAAGTATGTAAATATAAGATGATTTTTAGGGTAATTAGAAGTGCACGCTTGGTACACTTCTCTAGGCAGCATGTGTAACAATGACGTCATTAGGGTTTTGTCCTTTTCTTGATGTTTGTGGAGGGTCAAGGTTTCATTTTGTCACTTTACCTTTTAAGAAAAATCATATTTGCATGTGGGGGTGGCACTCTAATTAAAATTAATTTCATGGAGTTAAAAGAGTACTTTTATTTGGATAGGATAGATTTGTTTTTATCTTAGATAATGAATAATATTAAGATTTAAAATTTAAAAGTATTGACTAAATAAAAATTAAGATTCAGATTTTATTTGGGATGATATTCTTGTGCTTTTTAAAGCAGCTTTTTAGTATAAATATTTAAATTTTTGTACTGAAAAGTTGCTTTAAAAAGCAGCAAAAAAGTCATCTCAAATGAAGCCTCGGTTTAAAAAATAAAGCAATGAGAAAACTATCCTAAATAAAATCTAACAAAATAAGTGAGAATGAGTTTGCAAATAATTGAATTAAAAAAAAAAAGATTTCAAAGAATAAGAGAAAAAATAACTTTCATATTAAAATTTGTGATTCTCAGGAAGAACAACAAAAAGATTTAACAATTGTGAGGTCCTATCAAGCAATGAACTTGCGTGTTAATGCAATGATAAGGAGTTTGATGTAGGCTAAATGATATCGTGTTGATTGGATTAAGCATAAATCTTATGCTTGAATGTTCATCAAAGTCCTATTTTCATGAATATAAATAAGTGAGAAGAGGCTTGAATATCATTAATGATGAAACCTAGAGGTATGGGACTCATAATATATGAAGGGATTTCTTGAGAAAAAGGGAACAACTTTATATCAACCTTAAAAGAGTGAATGAAGAAATTTCATATAATACCACAAAAAGGTACATACATTAGCCATATAAGAACGTATGTCTCACACTTCATAACAAATGGAGGGAAATGACTAAGGCAAGTCTTATATCACAACCCAAGTTGAAGGGCATCCTAAATTTAATGTAAGTAATGAAGATATGTCAGAATGTTCTCTCACTTATTAGACAAATATTTTTGAAAGGACTTACAAACTCATATAACAAAAAATTGTTTTATAATCTCACCCTAAAGATAAGGAAATATGACATGTCTAAGAGGGCCTTTGTGTAGGTATTGATTATGAAAATAACTTAGTTGACATGAAGATATATATTAATAAGCTTACAAGATGATGATGCATCAACAAAAATCAACATACTTATTCAATGCGTAAACCTCCATATTATATAGCCTATGCTTTAGTTTCATATTTGGGCATGATATATTAAGTAGCTCAATATTCCCTTTAAGGCAATAACTAGAGTAGATGTATGTTCATTTTTTGTAAAGAATATATTCGATTAGTTGAGAAATTTAAATGAATTTAGTTCAATTTGAACTTCTAAGAATTTAGTATATAATCATGTATATTAGAATGTGAAAATATGCCCAATCATTATAAGTAGTTATTAGAAAATAATAAATCTTTAGTTAATTATAGCAAAATAGTAAAATTAGAACATCTAATGGGGTTAGATGGAGGAAAGTTACTTTAGATCCTTATCATTCTCAAGCTTCTAGCCTAGCACTTCAAGGATTTTATGACGCAAAATATCATAATAAGTGATGGATGACATATAAAAATAATTTAGTATATAAAAATGAGGGACATTTCAATGACCTATTTTAAAATTTCAAACAAATCCTCATATGCCTATACATTAAAATTAATAATATGATTCATATTTAAGAAACACAATTGTAAAGTTGTAAAATAAGGGGTGTATTGCACATAAAATTAGAGATAAAAATTTGTTGATTCTCATGTATCTGGAAAGAAGCTACCAAAAGTTTTTGAAATATGATTTCATGAGTTTGAGGAAATAAACTTTAGATTTTTATTCAAAAATAAATAATTTTAGGCATCAATATTCAATAGACCATTCTTATATTACAAAAACTTTTATTGGCTTTCCCATTATAATGAATAGATAAGGAGCAACTTTGAGCACCATCCCCTATTGGAGGTGAATTGAACATGAACAAACAACTAGGTTGATGACATCAAATAAATCAACCATATAAGGATCTATAGCTATATTTTATTTTGGGTCTTATGTAATTATTTGTAAAAGTTTTTATTAAACTATTGTGAAGAAAATAGATTTTTGTTTTAGAAAATAGATTTTTGTTTTAGAAAAATTAAGATAACTTTATTACCGCTATTACATTTTAGCAAATCAGATTGGAAAAAGCTACTTATCATCATAAAAGTTCTTAGAAAAAAATGATAAAGTTGTTGTCAAATAGAAATATAACAGCCATCTCACAAGAAAAAGCCGCCTCAAATTGACCCTTAGAAAGTGCTTGGTTGGTGCACCTATCCATATAGAATAGTAAAAATTTCATCCTTTGAAGGATTCATAATTAAAAACACATTCTAGAAAGCTAGCAAAAGAAGAAAAGAAAAGAAAAGAAAGAGTGAGGAAAATGGGAAAATTAAAAAAGGGCCAATGTTGAGAGTCTAACTAAATGTTGATATTTTGTGATTTTAGGGAATATTGTAACAAAACAAGAAGAAGAATGAAAAAAAAGAGAGAAGAAGATGAATAAGAAGAATGCGAAGAAAAAGAAGAGGAAGAAGGGAAAATTAAAAGACTCACACTGAAGAAGGGTCGGCCAATATGTGTCTTTGCATGAGGAGAATAGTGAGTGGGATATGCGGTGCATGTGCTCCTCTTCAACAGCAGCTGCGATGCTCAGCACATAGTGGTTTGCTCCGCTTGAGTTGCACGCAAGAAAGAAGAGGGAAGACGAAGAGCCAAGCTTCAGATCGCGCGAGCATAAAACTGGGAATTAGGAATTCTCTAGCGGGGCTTTATATGTGGTTAAAAGAGGTGCTAATTGCATCGATTAAAACCAGTACTAATTGCATGCATTGCCACCGATGCAATTTGTAGTGGTAAAAAATGATGCTAAAAGAGAGTTTTGGCAGCGGTTCTAAAACCGCTCCTAATATTTACAATGAAAAATTCAATTTTTTGGTATTGTATGATATGTTAATTGATAAGCATAAATTTGAATAAAGCCCTAAGTGGATTAGAAAGGGTATTTGGGTTGAGATGCATTGAGGAGAATTTGGAAATTTTTGAAGAAGATAAAGGAAAATAAAAAGAACCATACTTAATTATGGAGGTGTGGGCACGCTTCTCCAAGCTAAAAATTATAGATCCAAAGTATAGAAAGTAATGGTATTTATAAATTTGTTCATAAATTATAGTTCATTAAATTTATAATTTATTTAATGCTTTTTACAAAAAGAGTCACTTCCCTTTTGGTATTTAAGCATGCTATTATTAATTATATGCATGCTATTTAGTTCTAAGAGAATCTATGCTTGATGAGTTGATGTGTTATCAGAATTTTTTTGCAATTGGGGACTAAATTTATTTTGACAAAATTTTTATCAACTTTTTTCATTTAGCTTAGGATTAGCATAGACAATTTTAAACCAATAAAAAAATCTAGCCATAATTAATTTGTCCAAATTTATAAATCATTTATAAATCAGATAAATACCGATTATGATATATTTAAATTTTAAAAAGCAAAATTATTATTCAGACTTTTTTGAGATTATGTATTTATTATCAACTTCTATAACATTTATTTTTTTTTAATAAAATGTATGATCAAAATTAACATAGACAAAGTGCAAGAATCTCACTATTACCATGTGAAGCCGTCGATAGATTTTTACAAATCTACACTTTTTTAAATATATTTTTATAGATTGATATGTGATGTCATAGATATTGCTTGGTTCATGGTCATACTGTTGAATTGATTGTTGTACCTATAGGTAGGCATCAAAATAGAGCGCTTTATTGACAGGTAGCCTTAAAAATATAGTAGTTTCATGCAAGCCATAAATTCATTTCGCATATGTACAAGAGGGGGGGCCACATGACCCCGCTGCCCCCCCCCCCCCCCCCCACCCCCCTGTGGTGTTGTGTTATATACATATTTGATGACAAGCATGTAGACGATTGACTCACTAGAGAAAATGATGCCAAAAAATAAAAAAATATATTACCAATGATTTTTTTTGTTAATAACTATCTTATATATTGTGAAATGTATAGGCAATTAGCTATTAAAAGATGAGAATTCCGATAGATGGTAAGTCAGAAATGTTCAGTAAACAATCTACTCAATTTTTACTTCTATGTCTCTCAATAAGTACTGAAATCTTATGCATGAAACATCTATTAAAAACCTATTGTCGATAGATTTTAGGTCATCAAAAATTATTTTTATGGGATTTTTTTAGTAGATGATTTTTTGTTGCAGATTTACCCCAAGCCAATTTTTTGCTAATAAATTGGTAATTTTAAGCTAAAAGATCCTATAAAAAGTTTTTTCCTATTTTGTAGATTGGATCTTATCTATCTCCTTGCTCTTATATATAAGCTTGGTTGAAGTTATACCATATAAATCTTGGTGTCTCTAATGGTATATTTTTGTCTTTTCTTTTACTATTTCTTTAAGCCTCATCATTGTTGACTTTGGCCTTATTATTTGGAAACTTATTAAAAAAATCAATATCCTTTAATATTCATAAACCCAAAATAGTATATATTTTTTTTCATGATTTTTTAGACATATTCGATGGATTTTAATAATCAAATACTCGAACAAACAAAATCTCCATGCTCCCAAGATTTAGAACACCACATGCATGTTAATAAAAATTCTAATTCCCACTTTCCCTATATTCAATCATCCCAAACTAATATGATCATTTGTGTACAATTTTATTTTTGTATGTGTTAGATCTAATGAGTTTGGCTCACAAATTCTAAAATTGTTGAGTCAATTTGGCTCAAACTAGAATTCCAATTTCAATCAAGATAGAGTAATAGGGGAAACATTTGTTAGGTTTGTGGGTGTGGATGTGACATATCTTAGAAGGGCTACCACTACAGGAAAAATGCTGATTACCGGCGGTTTATGGACCGCCGGTACGCCGTCGGTATCTTGACCGGCGGTACATCGGCCGGAACACCGCCGGTACAAAGCAATAGAATAACCGGCGGTATAAGCCGCCGGAACGCCGTCGGCTAATTAAGTCGTCGGTACAAACCGCCGGAAAATAGTTTCCTACGCCTTTTTTCCGGCGGTTCATCACCTGCCGCAAAGCCGCCGATAGATTCCAAAACCGCCGGAAAAAACCGCCGATTTTGGGTGATTTTCCTGTAGTGTACCAAATATTTGATCAAATAGATCAATTTTATTCACATAGCACATTCAAACATAAATCAAATGAAATTAAAAGCTCATGACATTAAGGTTTTGTTTGGAACAACTTTCTTATTGCTTTGCTTTTCAGACTGCAATCATAATTTTTGTTTGACCATTATTTTTTCCTTGCTTTTAAAAAAATTTTGTGCTAGAAAGCTACTTTTTACAGCATATCGAAAAAAAAAATCACTTTCTTACAACATCTTTATAATAACTTTTATAAGATATTACGGCCGTCTCAAATAAACTCTAAATCAAATAGAATTAGTTTATTATTGATTCAAAAAAATGATCAAAATAAGATTTTCCTACAGAACTCTGATATTTTTTTGGTATAAAATTAGACTCCTGTCACCATTGGCTCCGGCAAGGGGAGATGGCCTGTCACGTGGCTCCATATGGGAAGCAACATTCCTCATTTATTTTGTAGGTCAATAGAAATGGCAAGAGATATTTATGACATTTGGTTGTGAAGTGGTGTCACTCTTCACTCTCTTTCTATCATTTTATGACATGTTAGTATAACTGTTTAAGCAAATCAACCCTATTGAACTTTACATTTGGAGTATTTTTTTTCTTTTTTTGACTTATGAATTGGATGTAAAATATGTGGAGTACTGTGATAAAATAATTGAAAAGTTCAACAAAAATAATAAGTGGATTCAACATAGATGACGAGTGTGCAGGGGTGTTAATATTTGACACGACACGAAATTCCGACTCGAACCCGATCAAAAAATTTTGGGTTTGACCCGACCCGATTGAAAAACGGGTCAGATTAGGGTTGACCTGACGGGTTGTCGAGTCAACCCGCAAACCTGTTTAAAATCAACTTTCCGCATTGCCCCTCTTGCCCGCGACGCTGCCTTGCTTGCCCGCGAAGCACCAGCGCTCGCCCGTGCGCACCGCGGCCCCCCGCTGCCGCCCACGCGCTTGCATGCGCGCCTGCGAGCCGCCCGCTTGAGATTAGTGATGCAATTGAGTAAATAGATTCACGAGCTGGCTTTGACTTGCTTGATATATGGCTCGTGAGTCCGGTACTCCGGTTTAATGGGCTAATGAGCCAAACTTCAGTAAGAGTTGACTTGACTCCTCGAGTAATTGTCTCTTTCTAAAAAATATTAATTTGAAATAGATTTAAAGAATATTAAAGTTTAAGAGTTAGGTACAAAGTTGGTAACAAGATTAAAAATTATATCCCTTTGCCTTAAGTTAAGTGAATTTTTATTATTAAAAAAAGTTAATTTTTAATATTTTTTATTTAATTTATTATTCTTTTTATCATTTTATTGCAGCTTCTTATATTAGCTAGAATCAAACTCTCTTACATAATAAATTAAAAGAGTTGTAAGTTGACTCGAATTCGTAGAACTGAGCTTAAACTTGTGCTTGAGTTTGAACTCAATTATTTAATCAAGCTCAAGATTAGCCTAGGAGATGACTTGAGCTCTACTCGACTTGACTCATTTATACTCTTAATTTAAATATTCCTTCAATACTCGATCTAAATTGCATCAAATTTTATATTCATGCATTAATCGACTTTGATAAAGCGCATATCATCAGCACTAATTCTAAGATTTTCTATCATAGTATGATCAAATATTTTAGATAATCATCAATAACAATCATATATAAAGTCATTAGTGTAGAAATGATCATCCAATTTAGAATATCATCACCAATTGTAACTAAAGCCTATGACTTTTTTCAATCAACTAATCATTTTTCAAGGTACTATGATCCAATATGAATGTATATAACAATGTCACACATTTCTCTATCCTCCTCATATCTAAAGCGCACAATCAAAGGACATTTCAATTTAACACAAATCTTAAAGATGACATATATAAGGCAGCTCCAATCTTACAAAATTTGTCAAAATATTAAAATATTCTTCATTAAAAAACTTATAAATAAGCCACTAAGAGATAAGATAAAGAATGCCAATCCCTTTATATTAATATTGGAAATCTATTGAATTAATTTTAACATTATTAAGTTCATCTCCAAGCTCCATGTCTTCAACTATCTTGAGTTGAAGTGTGCATCTTCCTTATATTTGCAGAGAAATTCTCAAAGCAAAAATGATTTTTTTTTTCTTCAAAAAATAATAATAATGGCTGACCAAAGCCTCTCTCCATCATGACAGCCATACATGAAGAATACAGATGACTTCATATTAATTGTAATGTCTGCATGCATGCATTGCTTCAACACAAAATCATAAATTTTATTATATAATGATTGACTTCATTTCAGAGATTAGCTTCTATATTCATTCAACACCTAATTTTCAAGGTGCTTGGGATAATATAAAGTATGCAGCTGCATTTGTATTTTTTGCCCCATAGGCCTTGAGTAGATCAGATCTTATTATATATTAGAAAATTTAATGTTTTAAGAAATTTTTCTTATTGAATGCAATGTGATTGCTCCCACATTGAAACCTACTTTTTTGTTTTTTAATGTTGCCAACACATGGCTTTGTTTTTGATGTAGAGGGAAGGCGACGATGACATGAATTTGAGTATAGCTAGCGTGATAAGAGTGTTGGTGATGGAGATTTTGGATTGGATATACTTCAAGGCTTCAACGTGGATGTCACCTGGTATGAAGGAGAGAAGGATTGATACAGGTATTGGGAGTGACAGTATAGGAGTGAGAGTTGTAGCACATGCATGCCGATGATAAGAAGGGTTTTGCGACATTTCCTGGCCGATTAGATGAGGATCATGGTAGTTGATGTCAATGCTATATATTATTGTCGTAGACCACCAAATCATTGATGGTCGAATTGGATGGAATTTAACATCGATGAGAGTCCAGTTCTTCATTGTTGAGTACTGCTACCATATTACTAATGAATGATGTCACTTACTCTAGTAAAATCTAATAAATTAGAAAAAAACTTAAAACAAGTTTTGGGTAATTTTAGTATTTTAAGAAAATTTTTAAATCCAATGCAATATGATTGCTCCCACATTTTAACCTACTTTTTCTTAGGTGCCGCCAACGCATGACTTTGTTTTTAACGTAGAGGGAAGGCGATGATGGCATGAATTTGAGTATAGTGTGATAAGGGTGTTGGCGATGGAGATGTTGGGTCAGATATACTTCAAGGCCAGCTTAAACGTTTATGTACACCTAGTATGGACGAGAGAAGGATCGATACAAGCATTGAGAGTGACAATATAAGAGTGAGAGTTGTAGCACATGCATGCCATTGATAAGAAGGGTGTCGTGACATTTCCTGGTTAGATGAGGATCATGGTAGTTGATGTCAATGCTATATATTATTGTCGTAGACCACCAAATCATTGATGGTCGAATTGGATGGAATTTAACATCGATGAGAGTCATGTTCTTCATCGTTGCATACTGCTATCACATTACTAATGAGCGATGTCACTTTAGTAAAATCTAATAAATTAGAAAAAACTTAAAACAAGTTTTGGGTAATTTTAGTATTTTAAGAAATTTTTAAATCCAATGCAATATGATTGCTCCCACATTGTAACCTACTTTTTCTTTGTTTTTGACGTAGAGGGAAGGTGATGATGACATGAATTTGATTAGAGAGCGCGAAGTGGTTGTTGGCGAGGGAGATGTTGGATTGGATATACTTTAAGGTTCTAACAAGGATGTCACCTAGTTTGGAGGAGATCAGGATTGATACATGCCTTGACAGGGATGGTATACAAGTGAGAGTTGTAGTGTACGCATGCCAATTATAAGGAGGGTGTCACAACATTTCCCGATTAGATGAGGACTATGGCAGTTGATGTCGATGTTATTGTTGTCTTAAACCACCAAATCATTAATTCCCTAATTTGATGGAATTCAATATGATGATAGTCTAGCTCTCCATCGTTGCGTACTACTACCACATTATTAATGTATTTACATCTAATTCATGCACTAATATGATAAGGGATACATATGATCCATAAATTTATTAAAAATATATAACTCAGACTTTGCTTGTAACAACTTTTAGTGTCTTATGAAGCAGTATTTTAGCATAAAATTTTTTGTTTCAAAAAAATGTTTTACTAAAAAGCTGCTTTATGAAACAATTTGACAATTATTTCAAATGAAACCTTACTCATATAATTTTGAAACACGAGAAAATTTTATGTTATAATATAAAACTTTTTTTTTTCTTTATTATCAAACATTGATTAGACATTATGGGAATGTTACCGGAGACATTCAAAACCACCAATAATTGAGATATAATCCAATTTGTCAGTAGTGATGAGAGCTTGAGCTAAGTATTTAATGTGGTCGTAGATACAAATATGATACAGTCATCAATAATAAAAGGCAAACAAAAAAAAAAGTCTAGAATTTTTTATTATGAATATGAAAATCAATTTAGGTGTGAAAACTGTATGATTTTAGTTAAAGATAAAAATATATCCCCTGAATGACATGCTAATATTAGGAAATTATTCTATAAGGTCACAATGAAGAAAATATAATTTTTAGGGATAAAATAAACAAAAACAAAGAAAATTAATTATAAGAGATAAACGGAGATTAAAATTTTAAGAATTGTTACATCTTGGAATATTCACGGTGGTAAGGAGATATAGAGCTTAACGTTCAAACTTTGTATGAAGATCCAACTCACAAAAATATATGAGAGAGGGGTGGATGAGTCATAAGAAACACCAAGATTTTTACGAGGGAAACTCTAAAAAGGGAAAAAACCACGGGGTCTGGCCCAGTTAAAATAATTCCACTAGTTTTCATAGTTGACTACAAATAAGGCTCTTCTTTGGGGGGAGGCCTTGGCTCAATGTAGTAAATATAAATAATAACAAACGCATTATATTTTTGGAATTGGAAAAATCCAGTAACATGAGAATTGTTCTCAAGAGAATGTTAGCTTGTTTATTTGGTCAGTAAAATTGTGGTTGAAAGGATCGTAGTCAGCAGTCGATAATGGTTAGAGGAACTGAAGTTGGCAGGTGATGGCGGTCGCTAGGGGGGAGAAGACGCCGTAAGGTGCGCCGTAACTAAACCTACGACTAGCTTCCGGCGTATTTGCCGCCGGCCCATTCAGGCGAAAAAAAAAACGCCGTCATGATTGCTCCGGTTCGTTGTATCATCGTTTCCATCACATTTCCGACGCCAAATCTGTCGGAAACCTGTAGCAATAACAAAAAAAATTGCATTCCTAGCCAACAATCGGATTTCCACACCTACAAATATATACAAATACATACAATAACAGTTCCACAACACATATATACACATCACAGATGTCAAGAACTTCAACATATACTCAAAAACATAAAATCCGCATTGATAATCAAATTGTGGCTCGTACTCACCATGAGAGGTCTAATACCAATACCGTAGCAAGAATCCTCTGCAATACGGATCAACAGTTACATCATATGGTGTTAGGTGCACTAAATTTTTATGTTTAGAATATGAACATCGAAACTTTCCTTTTCATATGAAGCTGGGTAGTTGTTTCGCTTGTTGAATGAAAATGTTCACCATATTAATGAATTCTTCTGTTAATGTCTTTCGTTCTTGAGATAATCGGTTATACATCCAACTTCTTTGATTTCTAATATTCATAACCTATATATTAGAGCAAATAAGTAATGTATTTTCGCTTGAGTAGATCTAAAACTGAATATATGGAGATATTAACATTAGAATTCAAGTGATAGATTGTGAAATATATGAAGAATATCATTAGCAAAAAACATACGGCGGTAACTGCGCCGGACCTTTTGTAAATGTCTAGTGAGAACATCTACGACAAAAGTAAAATGATACCCATGTAATACCATATGCTCAGATTCCTTAGACAGTTTTTATGGATAAAGGTTGTCAAACACCTCATATAAATCGATGTTCCTCGAATAAATGCAACTCCAATGTAAGGTCAATTATGTCAGTCTCTTCTTGTCACATAATTTGACACTACAAGCCTGCTCAGCATCCTTCACATTTTCAAGGCACTAGATTCCTAATTTGCAAAGATCATTCATAGACTTCAGCTCCCCAATTCTATTACCAATCTTAGTTTCAAGATCAAAATATTCGAGTTCTTGAAGAGAGTTTAGCTTCCCAATCCCATATATCTAAGAATTATGTTTTTGGGGTCATATCAAACGCAATTTAGAAAGGTTATTTATGTCACTTGGTAAAAAATCATTGAGTTTAGGCCCGCTTACATGCCATGAATCATAAATTTTGCATTGCAAATGATTGAGATTACTTAGAAATCTTGGTAGCCTAGTGACCTTATATCCATCAATCTTTAGGTATCAAATATTTAATCTCCTCCGGTGTCATTTCCAAGCCTATAGCACATATGTATAATAAGAGTAGGCTTCTCTATGATTTAAATATTTCAATAAGTGCATTGAAAAGATCCTGATTAGAAGGTTCATGGTACTAGAACAAGAAAAGGGAATGCAAGTATTTAAACTTCCCAATCTTTCTCAAGTACTTCGAGCAGACAAGTGTCGAAGAGTCCCAAGAATTACTAGATGCAACAATTCATCACCCATTACTTTGTGGCATCCTGTGCAAAAATAGTGTGCCAACTCATGTAGTAAAGCATGCATCTTGTAGTATTCTAATTTTTTATATTATCCTAAATCTTCAAACTTTTCAAAGAAAGATTTTTTTACTAAAATAGCAAAATACCTTCCTCCGTATCCTCAGTCTCTCCTTGAATAAGAGACGGCTAAATGAAATCCAATGTTATCCACATTCGGACTAAATTATCTTTATTGAACACACGATTTTGTGGAAATATATAACAAAATGAAAAACAAATTTATAGAGGATTTGGCATATCTATATAGCTCAGTCTTAAGTGATCTGCCCGGATTGAATAAAAAAAACTTACAATCGACAGGAGGCGACTTACAATCGACGGGAGGCGGCAGAAAAGCTTTTGGAGGCTGAAACTCACGATCAAAAATAGGGCTTTCGCCGGGCGACGAAGGCGCGCGGTGATCGTCGGCGACGTTCGGTAAAAATTTACAAAGCTCAGCGACGATGATCTACGGTGGGCGACACTGGGGCGACAAGGGAGACACCGAAGATGCGAGAGAAATGAACGAATAAAATGAATAGCCAGACGGGCTCGGGTTTAGAAATAGGGCTTTCACCGGCGGATTTTCCGACGTCCTAGACGCTGGAATGTGTTCCGACGCATTTTGCGCCAGTTACAAGTCGTTGAGTTTAAAATAGCCGTCGTATTATCCGCCGGTAACTGCATCAGACATTTTTTGCCGTAAATCTCACAGATACGAATGAAATGCTGGTATATTACGACGTTCGACCGGTGCAGTGGACGTCGGAAATGTTCCGTCGCACGATGCGTCGAAAAATACGCCGTCATTATTCCTTCGCATTATGCGCCGATATAAATACCGTATTTATCGACGCAAAAAATTCTGTCGGAAAGTCCGATGGTATTCACGTGTTTTCCCATAGTGACCGTAGTAGGAAAGCAACAATGCATAGTCGAAGGGACTGTCGCCGGTGGGCAACGTTTTGTCGGAGGATTCATAGTCGACGGGCGATAGTGGTTAGAGGGACTGTGGTCGGTGGGCGATGGTGGTCGGAGAAACCGTAGTTGGTAGGAAATTGTGGTCGGTGGGGCAATAGTCGGTGGCAACGGTGGTCGGAGGGACCTTAGTTGACAGGAGAAGGTGGTTAGAGAGACTATAGCTAGTGGACGATGGTGGCCGAAGTGGGCCGTTGTCAACAGGCGGGTGGAGTCAAAAGGAAGTAGCTGGACATACAATGGTTTGATGACAACCAACGACTGGGTGGTGGTCTGGGGACGGTCGGCAATTGGGCAGCGGTCCGACGACGATCATCAACTGGGCGGTGGCCCGACGACGGTCGACAACCGGGCATTGTGTGGCGAAGGTCTATGGACAGGCGGTCATCCGACGATTGTTGATGGAAGTTCGCTAGCGATGGTACTTAGGTAGAACTTTAGGATCTTTGAAGTGTCAGAATTTTCTCCAATCTCAGCTAAAGGTCCCCTGATCACGTAGAGAGTGGGGGTATATTTATAAATTTTTGAGAGTAGCATGCCTCGTAAATATAAGATCCAAGGCATGTTCAAAGCGCTACATCAGATGGCCCATACTGATTCCAATGATCATATAATATTTGTCAAGCATTTATGTTTCTTAATGATGTCATAATTAAGCGATCTTGGGCTCGTAGGATTCGTCTATCGAGCCGCTCGATTCAACTATAAGCATGCCATATTTAAAGATCATTTGATCATCCAATTAATATTTGGAACCTTTCAAATATACTTTGGTTTCATATTTGGACCCATTTGTGCTCGAATTGGACCAATTTTGATGTTGTTGGATTATTCTATTTGAGACATTCAGTTTGACTATAAGTTTGCTGAAATTGGAGTTTGGATTGTCCTGAATTCAACTTGGAAAATTGTCAGCTTGAATATGCTCATGATACATGCCAGATCAAGACGATTATAGACGACGTATCAAGAACTAAATGAACAAAACGTTGAAAATATAAATTAATTTAAGGAAAATATATTTGGATACAAATTAGGTTCAAAAACATGCATAAAAGCACCCTTTTGTTTTGTCCCAATAAAATACTCATTAAGATTTAAAATAGTGTCTAATTAGTTATAATTAAACAGTTTCATAAACATTTTTTTAATGAACTGACAAAACTAAAAGCATACTAGATAATTGATTAAAATTGCATAATATGCTACCACTCTTTTAATTATTTAACAACAAAAAGTTGTGATTAACTTAAAGATGATGCTTTTAATGACATCTTATAAAGATAATTCCTTGAAAATATAAATTATTATTAAAAAATATATAAATATTAGGAGCTTTACACAGCCCCAATGTAGTCAAGCTAGCCTTTGAATGTACTTATATTAGATGCTAAATCTATAGGATGAAGTACTAATAAAAGGCTTCATAGAAAGCAAGATAAGCAATATTTTTTGTTTTAACTATTATCTAATATAGTTGATAAATTTTTTTAAAATTATTATTAAAATTTTAAATTAAATTTCATTTATATTAAATATATATTTTGACAATAAATTCTTTTTAGACATTTAGGCAAATTAAGACAAATTCATACACATATCACATACGCAAGGCTTAAATTCAAGATCTCTTAGTTGATAGTCAAAACTCTCAAACAACAAATTAATGACACTACTAAAAACATGAGGTTTTCAAAGCCTTTATTAGCACCGGTTTATAAATAAATCAGTAGGTTTTTAAACCGCTGCATTAGACCCAAAAAAAGTGTTGTGAAAGCCTGATTTATTAGTTGTGGCGGAGTTGCATTTTTTTGTCAATATGCTCCTTATTTTCATCTCCAAGCACATTCTATAGGTTAAATAAAACTGTAAAACATGTAGTGGCACAGTCTCTTCTCCTTTGCATGTCAAAATTTTAAAATAGTGAAAGTAAAAGGTAGTCCAAATCATGCTTTTTTTTACCAAGTGACAAGAACCCAATGTATTCCCTTTTTTTCAATAATTCCAAGAAAAAAATTACAAAACCCTTTATCTTTTTTCATATGGGAATATTTTTTTTTTTAATAAAAAAATTAAATTATAAATTACTGTATTTTTATGATTTTATTAATGTATTTATAAATTAGTATTTTATTTAAGTTTAAATTTTTATGTTGAATAATTTATTTTATGAATAACAAAGTGAAGAATTGCTGTTATATTTATTAAAATTATCTTCAGCCAATAAAAAAAAATAAAAAAAATGCAATTATATTATATCCAACTTAATAAGTTAATTGATTTTTAAATTCTAATATTTTTTAAAAACATGATTTGTGATTTCTGAATATGCAACTTCATGATTTTATTAAATGTAGAAAAAAACCAGGATTCAACTTTATGTGAAATATTTTATTTCATTAATAAAAAATTAAATAAATATTTTTGAATTTATTGATAATTTTTGGAGCCGGGAGGATTAAACTATGGGCTAAAAACTTAAGAGAGCTATGAGGCTAAAAGAATCCTAAAACTTCACCTCAACACCATCACCGACGAATCCTTGACGCTCGACCACGATTACTAGTTCTCCACTTAATGATCTTCATCGAACCTTTGTCTATTTGACATAACCTGCTCTCCATCTAACATCCAATCTGTTTGCCTATTACGGTCCTTTCGAAAATAGTCGTCCATTAATTACAATTCATCTGATAACCATCATCTGACTACGATCCTTTTGGCTATCATCGCCCGACGACTATGGGCCCTTATCTAATCACCATCGTCCGACTACAGTCCTTCCAACCACCATCACTTGCTAATTATGTTCCTTTAGACCTCCGTCGCCTGCTGACCACCATCATCCATCAATTATGGTTCCTTCAACCACTTCTCCCTACTACGATCCTTCCGACCAACATAGCTCGTCGACTATGGTCTCTAGGATCATCATTATTCTACTATTGTACTTCCAACCACCGTTGCTTGCTGATTATGGTTCTTCCAACCTTCATCACCCACATACCACGATCCCTCTGGACACTATCGCCCGACTATTATTCTTAAGGAGGTGGAGATTGATTAGGAGCCATAAGAAGTTTGATTAGGATGCTAAACTCTATATCTCTCTACCGTCGCAAATGTCCTACGACATAACAATTTTGGATTGATTAAGTTAGATTAATTAGAACATAAATACATTTTGTTAACTTAGACCAAGTCGAATGAAATCATCATTTTCTAATTCCGACTAAAACACATGATTGATTGGATCAAGCTATGCCATCCAAATGTGATTAATTAGTCTTTTCAATCAATTACATTAAAAGGAACACCAAGTCAGCTAGTAATTAAGGTTTCCTCTGGGACGCTTTTCTTACTATTTTCTGCACTAGCTTTCTAGCACAAAAATCCCTTAGGCTTCCTTTGGAACAATTTTTTGTCACTACTCTTTCATTATTTTCAAAAAACTTGTGTACTAAAAAGCTACTATCAAAGCAATAAGAAAATTGTCCTAAATCAAACTTAACTAGATATAATTAGAAAGACTTCAAGTGGACCCTAGCAAGGAGTTCCACATATCTTAATCAA
The DNA here is from genome assembly GCF_001605985.2 of Dendrobium catenatum. NCBI lineage: Eukaryota > Viridiplantae > Streptophyta > Magnoliopsida > Asparagales > Orchidaceae > Dendrobium > Dendrobium catenatum. The sequence continues at coordinate 22,862,599 of NW_021319083.1, forward strand.
ATGAAAACAACAATTATTTAATTGCATGGGAAGTAGAGGTAGTCATGCATATATTAAACATATTTTTTAATGCATTAGAAGCTTGAGTGAGTCTTATCTAACTTTAAATAATTAGTAGTGAATGTGTTAAAAAAAAAAAAAAGATCATTGTAGCAAGCAACTATAGACACAACCAACAAAGTTAATAATTTTCTAAGTCATCAACAACAAGCATCTTCACATCATTCTCCAAAATTGTTTCTATGCCAATAAACTAAAACTTAAATAAAATCTATGTGTTTCTATCCAATCAAACATTGATTAATTTAATTAAGAGGAAACCTTTACTTTGTCTCATTGAGGCTGTACCAAGTTTCCAAGAGAGCAAAATAATAATAATATTAATATTAAAGAAACTAAGCCCTAGAAACATATAGAACATGCCTATTCCCTGATTTCTAGGAGTTAGGATTTAATTATTTCTCTTATAAAATGCAATATATATGAACTTAGGGTTAAGTTCTTCAATCATATCCTTTTCATTTTGTATGATATCTGCAATATTTTAATATTTCATTACAACCATGCATTGTACTTTGAATTTGAATGGCAAAATATATTGTAAAACAAATGTGAAGAGATTGGATGGAAAAATATATTTTTTTTTTTTTGGCTTGAAGGAATATGCAACAAATTGTAGAATGAACCCAATAAAATATTTTTCATATTTTAGTTTTATTTCAATTATTATTATTTCTCATGAATTGCATTCAAAGCAGATAATTAAAGTATAATTATGCAAGAAATAATATTTTTTTGCTAAATTTCTTCAATTAAATACAATCTAAAAGCTCTTCTTAGTACTTATAATTTGGGCTTAAGAAAAGCTTCTTTTAACAGTGATATTTTTTTTTTCTTAGTTTTCATCTAATAAAGAGCTCAAATAATCTAAAAGGAAAATATCTCAAGAAAAATTTAACACTCTCATAATCTATTTAGGGCAACTTTGGCTTCGTTTGGGACAACGTAATTTTTTCATTGTTGTTTAAAGTAGTTTTCTAGTACAAAAATTTCTAGTTCAAAAAAAGAAATTTTTGTACTTAAAAGCTGCTTCATAAAATAGTAAGAAAACTATCCATTTTTATGGGATACATCCGTTCGACTGATACATCACAAAAATTCTTGCAATAAAAAAGTGAATAAGAAATAGATTCATTAAGAGTGTGATAGTTGTAACAAAATTGTTATTAAATTTTTTCTTAAGAAAATACTTAGAACGCTTAAAGTAATATTTAAAAAATATTTTTATAAAAAAAAACTATAATTATTTATAGGGGTGTCAAAATGGATTTTTGGGTCGGGTTCGGGTCAAAACAGAAAATGACTCCTCATCATATGACCCGACCCGTTTAGGAAAATGGGTTGAGAACTTTGACTAGAACCCAACCTGAGATAGGTCCGGGTTGACCAAAAATGACCCGCCAAACTTTTTTATTTTATTTTTTTTAATTTATGCTTAAAATTAAACTAATTAAATTAACTAATTAACCTTAATTCTTAAATTACTGAAAACATAAAAAATTTAAATGTTTGATAACTTATTAAAAACATTAAAAATTATAGCATTCAAATTGTATATTTCATTTAATATAAAAATTAAAAATTATAGCATTCAGAATTACAAATTATAAATTATTAAAATTATAGCATTCACAAAGTACAAATAACAAATTTCAACATACAATTTACAATTTATAAAATACAAAATTCAAATAACAAATAACAAGTTACAAAATCTACATCATCAATTATAAATTATAAATTACAGATCAAAATAGACTAAATTTAAATTTGAAGAACTCTAAACTCCTGCCTAACTCATAGAGATTTTGCTTCCATCTTCCAATAAAGTTAACTGCATAAAAAAAGTTAAATAGATAAAATTATAAATTCATGAGAGAGAAGAAAGCTTGAGTAAATAGTTCAGATTAACACTCCAAGTTATATTCATCAAGTAATGAAATATTGAAATGTGAGTCAATAATGAATATTATTACTATTGTGGTATTGCCATCCAAAGCAGCATTTTATATTACACTTAGTTAGTATCTGTTTAATTAGAATATAACATAAATGACTTCACACTCAGTTTATAAGGTTATTCATGATTGCAACTCAGATTTCAATCCTTTCAAAACCACAAAGACAAGCATAATGAGATTGCAACAAGCCGAAATTTGCATCCTGCATTCAGAAAACTGCAGGGCAGAAAGTAACAAAGAAAACCCAACAACTCAGCAAGGTTGAATCCCTCAGGGCAGCAACAACGACAACTATAACAATTTTATAAAGACAAGCAACATTAAGAAAACCAGCAAGAAATATGATAACTACCCAGTAGCCTCGTAATACAACAATAATCACCCAGCAACCCAGGAAATACAACATTAACCCAGCCACCAGGAAATACAAAAACAACCAACCAGCAACCCATGAAATAATACAATAAGCCAATAAGGAAGAAACCTCAAACCATCAAGGTAGCAACAATTGTTGCCGAATAAAGACAACCCAACATTAAGAAACCACTAACGATTACAACAACATCCTAGTAACATGGTACCCGAGGTCCTGAATACACTAATAGACAACAAGACAACAACTGCAAGTACACAACCCAACAAACAACAATTACAATCTAGAAAACTTCAAATCATATAACATAAGCTCCAACAAGAATGAAGCTTAAAAATTAAGAAGAATTAAAACAACAAGCAAAACAGGCATAACCAAGAACTAATAACAACAACCCAGGATAGCTCACAACATTGTCAAGTTCATCTTACAATTCATTTTACAACCTACACAACCATAGAAAGGCCTAAAGTTTAAAGTTTAGCTTACAACACGACAAATCCCCCCATTCCTCAAGGGCCAACACCACTATTTCTATTCATTGAACCATAAACATCTTCAATCAAATTTTGTTCAATGTTTAAGCCAACAATATTCTATGTAACATTATCACATTTTGGATCGTTGATTACAACAAAGAACAAACATAGTTTAAATAAGCAATACAATTGAATAAAATTTAAAGATGCAATAGATAAAATATTATCTACCATGCTCTCCATATAACCAATCTTTTGCATGAACCAGTTCTTCAACAATATCATATTTTAAGACACTTCATTATTGATCCAAAACCCTGCCACTATTACTGAATGCACTTTCAGAAGCAACAGTTGAAACATGAATGCAAATGACATCACGGGCCATTGCAGCTACAACAAAAAATATGTATTGATAGCACTTCTAGAAATGCAAGATATTTAAATCTACCTTTCTATCAATTTTTTGCTCTTCTAGGTAAACTTCAAGCTTAGATTTCCTAGCTATTGTTACTTCTTCCTCAAACAAATCATAATCATATTATGGAAGGGTTGGACATAAAAGAAAATTTAAAATAATTGTGTAAATAACCACAATAGAATAATGATCAAATGGAAAACAAGTTTGTATAAAAGATAAATGTGATAGTACTTGTAAGAATCAAGGCTTAATTATTGTAGTGAAAGTGGTACTAAAAGATAGATTTTGCAAACTTTATGTCGAGATTGAGGACAGAACCGCTTAATATGGTCTCTAATTTAGAGCATAGCTAACAAATAAATCAAATAGCATATCCCCAACCTTTATAATTTGAGCTATGTAATCAACACCATACAATCTTTTGTAGAACCACTCAATGAAACTCATTCTTCCCAAATTTAACAAGCATGATAGCGGCCATCTACTTAATGTAATCATGCCCACTACACACTTCAAGTTTAAGGGAAGCATAATCAATTGAGACCAACAGGAAATAAAGGTTTGATGTAGGATATTTTGTGCCTAAAAATACAAGTTATTTCATAGATAGGAGCTAAGAACCTACATATATTCTCCAATTTGTCCCACTCAATGCTTATAGTTAGACTCAACCAACTCTAAATGGAGGTAAGCATACTGATAGTAAATAGCTGAATCAAGCATTATGAAAGTTAAGATTCACCTAGTTGGAACATCTTTCCTCAAACCCCTCTTGAATCCAGATAAATATGTCTTGCATAATTTAAGAACTTATATTTTCTATCCTAGGAGCCTTTCACATACTTGATGCTCTCCCTAATCTTAGAGATAAAAACATCTATCTCTTTCATCCCTTTCTACATAATAAGGTTTACTATATGAGCATAATATATAACATGTAAGAAATCACCATCGCATAGCAAACAACCCCTCAAGTTCAAATAATTCATTAAAAAGTCCATTGAAATAGTATAGCAGAAGCATTATCCAGAGTTATATAAAAAGTTTATTCTAAATGTTCCATTTGTTAAGAAAAAATTGAAGCTTCACAAATAATGCAATCCCATCATATGGGGGAGGTATGAAACCAAAATTAATAATATCTTTCTGTAGTTGCCAAGTATTGTCCAAGTATTGTCAATGAAATATATACAGTCAAAAACATAAAACCACAGTGTTGATAGAAGTCTAAAGTTCTGAAGTCAAGCAAACTCTGCTAGTACATCTACTCAAGGTTAATTGAATGTTGGCTTTCTCCCTAATGTACATCTTCTTACAATCACTTCTAGCCATGTTTCCAAACACTACATGTAGGTCTGGACTGAGATAATGAAGTAATGCACGTAAACCAATCCATTCAACACACAAAAATAGTAGATTATGCATGATAATGGCAGCAATGAATAAATCACGAAAGTCTTGGTGGACAAACATAGTGTTTGTTAAGAAAATAAGTGGGTTAGAACTTGACTATAAACTTAACTGAACTATATCAGAGGTACTTCTCTTCTTATAAACTTGCAATTAATGTTTTAAGTTGTCAGTCCCATTCTTATTGTCACATGGGTAAGTTGCACCATATTTTTGCATTTACATATTTGTTTATCATCAATAGGTAGAGGTAACATCTCATAATGACCCCATACATTAGAAGTCATCCTTCTTATTTTCTTAAGAATATGTTCTTTAACATTGTTGTCACAAATATCATCATCTTTAACAAAATTAGAATCTATTTCAACTTCATCCCCTTCATTAACAACATGTATATTTTTAAGAATAGGAGTACTGTCAAAAATAGTTTTGGAGTCCTCCATCTAACAAATGAAATTAAACATAGTTATTACTTATTAGTTATAAAGAGTAATACACAATTGAACAACTAAAGATTATGTAGCATTTACCTAAAACTATGTCGGCAATAACATTATGCACTAAACTAGTGAACCAAGGCACTCATAAACACCAAATTGCACTGAAGCACTAAACTATGCATTGAAGAACTTCAGAACTACATAACTATAGAAGCTAAGAAGCATACCACAGATGACAAAACTACAAAATCATAGCACAGAACTACAGAATCATAGCACAAAACTACCTATCTACCATAGAATGATAAAGCTACACAATACACAGAACTTCAACTTAAAGAATACTACAACAAAACTTCTACAAAAGAATAACTTTTTGAATCATGACAACAATAATACAATAATATTGCAGCAATCAGCACAGAGCCATAGATTCATCGTTTCACCCTAAAATCTAAACTAAAATTGTAGAGAAGTTTCCAACAACAACTTGTAAAGTAACAAATGTAATATGAACTGAATCCTAACCTATGAAAAATTTAAAATAATTAGAAAAAATAGAAAAGCCTGATTTAAAAAATCCTAATTTAAAAAACCCTACGAATGTTAAAGAATAAAAGAATGTCTACAAAAATTGAAAGATGAGGTGAGAAAATATTAACCTTAAAATCCATCAACACAAAAATAATAGAAAACCCTAAGTAGGCAAAGATATTAGATATACAAAAAAATATAATCTTTTGGGCTCGTGAACTTCCATTGAGATGTAGCCTTTATTCACCGACAACTACTGCATAATCAACGAGAGAGTAAGAAGCCAAGAGCAAAGAGGGAAACATACGAAGTCGAGAAGAGCATGACAAAGAACCAAGAACGAAGTCAATAGAATGACTAAATGGGATAATAGAATGGATGGCCATGCAAAAATTGATACGTCGTTTAATTAAAAACCTATACCTCAAATAATCAAATGCTCGATCGTGGGGTTCTCAGGTCATTTTCGGGTTTCTAGGTTAACCTGAACTTGACATGATTTTTTAAACATGTTGACTTTTCGAACCCGAACCCGAACCCGAATCCGACCCGTATGGCAAACGGATTGATCCAAACCTGAAAATTTTTAGGTAGGATCCGAGTTGAATTTCAGGTCGGGTTAAGTCTTGACACCCCTAATTATTCATTACTGACTAAGATAAAAATAGAAAAAAATTTACATACTTCTTCAAACAAGCCACACGTATTGCTAACGCAGGAAAATTATAAAGCAAAAAAATTAGGAGAAAAAGCCTCAGACCGGTGCACGTATTTTCTTTCTCTCTCCCCTCCTTTAACTACTTTTATTTTGCTTGCCCCTCCAACGGGAAGAACAAAGGAGAGACGGCCGAGCAGAGTACATCCACCTGACCGCGGGCTACGGGATATAACAGAGGGCTGGGCCCGGGCAGCACCTCGGGCAACTCTTTTCTTTTTTTTACCCGTTCCAAGTTGAATAAATAAAAAAAAACAAATTCTCAATTTCTTTTTATTTTTATATCATTTGCCCTGTTTCCTTGATTTTGGAGTCAAAGTCCGGAAGAAGAGAGAGAGAGAGACAGAGCGCGCAAAGATGAGAAGAGGAAGAGAGAGAGAAAGAGAAGGGGGAGGGCAGAGTAGCTGAAGCTCAACACTTTATTCTCTTCAAATTCGGTTCTTTCATTTGCCCCTAAAGATTAGGATTTGAAGGAGAAAGTTCTCCCAACAACCCAACTTTAAAACTATTTCTCACTGCCTCCCATTGCACCTTGCATTGCTCCCCTCTCCAGAAAAGGACCCAGTTTTCATCACTTCATGAGCTAATCTCCTCTTCCAATTTCCCCCAATTTGCTTGGCTTCGATCCCTAAGCTCTCAAATCGAGAAACAGAAACATTTAAGGCAGCAAAAAGCCTCATTTCCTCTTTATTAAAGTAGATCAGGAAGCAATCCTGTTTTTTCTCCTTGTTCTTCTGATACGACAACCCAGAAATCATATTTGTCGACTAGGCTATTCTCCTTGTCCGGCATAAAAACCCTTCCTTTGTCCTCCTCTGTGTCAGTGAGTCTCTTATTCTGATGGGAATGCCTCTTTCATTGCATGCTGAGTAAGCCGAAGGGCTTGAAGGTTGTCCAGAGACAATGAGAGATGGGAATTCTAAGAAAAGCAAGGTTTTTAAAGGATTTTTGGCTTTGTTTCAATCTATTATTTGTGCTGTTTGTGTCCTTTTGCTTCCTAAGTTGCTAACTTGGTGACTACACTTGGCTTTTCATCAATGGTATTAAGCTTTCATGGTCCAAGTCTCTTCTTCGGAAATGGTTCAATCTCAAGGGCAAATCTCAGGACTTCCATGCTGATGATGTCGTCAGAAGAGGTAGGCTTCTTTTTTCTTCTTCACTTGCTAGAATATCTAAGCAGGGAGTGAGCAGCGTGGAGGAGCTATCCCTTTCAGATTACGTAGGTTCCAATGTTAGTATTAAAAACGGTGATGGGTATGGGTATGCCCCCACCTTGTTGATCTGAAAAAAAGAAAATGTTTCTGAATCAAGACTTTTAAACCATCAATGGTAGGTGATTTTGAAAGGAGTTTGTTTCTTTCTCTGAAAAAATTGAAATTTTGCCCGTTTTGTTTTTCTATTATTTTTTTCTTCAAATTGGTCATTTTAAATTTCTTTTGGCTCCTTAATTCTGGGTTTTCTCTTCCTCATTATTTTTCACTGTTATTCATCATTTACTTTCCTGGAACTAATTCTGGTAATTAGAAGAAGAAAATGAGAGATAAAAAGTTTTCTTTCTATTGTTCAAGTTCTTGCTTCAGTGCTCATGAATGCATGCAAAATGAGTAATCAATAGCCCTTATTGTTCTTTTTAGGAGGCAGTGGAGAATGGAGGAACAGTTTCACAGAGAGGAGCTCATCTACTGTAAGAAAGAGTAAAACAGGTCATATAACCTTCTCTCACCTTTGAGCTGATCATTAGTAGAGTATCTTCTTCTTTGCCCAGTTCTTAAATACTCGATTTCTTCCTGATTATTTTATTCTTCTTTTCTTATTACTAGAAAGACTATCTCGTATGAACCCTGACCGATTTCAGCGAGGAAAGATTGACTGTGATGTATCAGAAGTCACAGAGACACAAGAATTCAGGTTTCAAATAGAAATCTCAACCATCTAACTTATGTAAATTGTTTAGTCAGTTCTTTTATTTTTCTCTCAATCTTTGACACATAAAACCTGTTGTGTTCCTTGTTTTTGATGAAAGGATCTTTGCTGCAACATGGAATGTTGGTGGTAAATCCCCACCAAGTTATTTGAATCTTGAGGATTGGCTCCATGCCTCTCCTCCTGCAGATATATATGTATTAGGGTATGCAACTCACCTTCTGATCAGATTCAGTGAAAATTTAATTCTCTAAACAACATTAGAAGATATTAGTATAATCTGGATGCTTATAGGTTTCAGGAAATAGTTCCACTTAATGCCGGGAATGTTCTCGGCGCAGAAGACAATGGACCGGCGAAGAAATGGGTAGCTCTAATTCGAAAAACACTTAATAATCTTCCTGGCACAAGTAGCAGCAGCAGCTATCAAACACCTTCCCCAGTTCCAGATCCAGTTGTTGAGCTTGATGATGATTTTGAAGGTTCATCATCAGCTCATCAGAGAAATTCGTCATTTTTCCATCGCCGTTCCTTTCAGTCCTTGAGTCGTAGCTTAAGAATGGATGGTGACATGCTTGTCCCCCAACCAAGGCTGGAACGAAGACATAGCGTATGCGAGCGTGTTATGTTTGGGAGCAGACCGAGCGATTTTGATCCCAATTTTAGATGGGGTATTGGCTCTTCTGATGATGAGAATGTCGTTGGGGATTCACCAAGCACTGCTTACTTTTCGCCAATGTCTTATGCTTACGGCGCTTCATCATCCATGGAAGAGAGAGATGCATCAATAGGATATTCTAGGTAATTTTTTACTTCAATAGTTTGCTAGTTACTCTAGAACAGGAGCTCTATGGCCTAATCTATGAACCATTCAGGTATTGTTTGGTTGCCAGTAAGCAAATGGTTGGGATCCTTCTCATGGTCTGGGTTAGAAGTGAAATAAGAGATGATGTCAAGAACATCAAAGTCTCTTGCGTGGGGCGAGGATTGATGGGATATCTTGGAAACAAGGTACATTCAGGAAATTCTAGTACTGATAGAGATTTCTATATGTATTTTTCTCTTAAGATGTTTATGACATCATGTAATTTTTATTAAGCTTCATGTCTGCAATTCAAATTTTTATAAAATCACAAAACCAAGAATATAACATTAAGTTTACTTGATAAATAAATAGTGAGACATCAAAGAGAAAAAAGTTCTGAACTTCTGTTCTCCAGGGTTCGATTGCGATAAGCATGTCTTTGCACCAAACAAGCTTCTGCTTCATCTGCAGCCATTTAACTTCAGGCCAAAAGGAGGGTGATGAATTGCGAAGGAATTCTGATGTAATGGAGATCACAAGGAAAACTAGATTTCCGCGTGTCAATAGAATTGATGATGAGAAATCCCCTGAATCAATCCTTGAACATGAGTGAGACCATTTTTTCTGGAAATCATTGATATTCTACTTCATAGAAGATAGAGGATTTTCTCTAACAAAAAAATTATATATATTTTTCCTATGTTTCTGTAGCCGAATAATATGGCTCGGCGATCTGAACTACCGGATAGCTCTGTCTTATCGATCGACAAAGGCTCTTGTGGAGATGCACAACTGGAAAGCATTACTGGAAAAAGATCAGGTAGTTTGCCAATCCATTTCTTTTTACTATGCATGAAATACTTTTGGATAATAAATTTCCAAGTATCGGAAGTTCTTGTTCTATAGATGATTCCATTCTTATTTTTTTGGTTTATCCACTTTATTATCTAAAAGATTAGACCAGGGTAGATAGGTTTCTAATCCTTTCTTCGCTATATTTGGATTTCCTAGAGTTTTCTATCTTCTTACTTAAGCTGAAAATATCTGAAGATCTTGTTGTATAGATGATGCCATGCTTACTCTTTTCTTTAACATAAAAAAGATTCAGCATGGCTAGAAATCATGTAAAGAAAGAAAGCAATGATTCTCATCTTCTCAATTGAAATAGCATAAAACAAAGTTTGATATGAAGAAAGAAAGAAAGGATTCTCATCCTAAATTAGAATAATGCAAAACAAAGTTTCATTAACTACTTTATTTTAAACTTAATCAGCTTCGAATAGAGCAAAGATGTGGCCGTGTCTTCGAGGGATGGAGTGAAGGAAGGATTTACTTCCCGCCTACTTACAAATATTCGAATAACTCAGATCGATATGCTGGAGATGAGTTGCATTCCAAAGAAAAACGTCGCACACCAGCTTGGTAAATTATACCTTGATCAATCTTCTATAAGCATCAATTGATCAAAGTTGACATAGATTTTTTTTTTCCACTGAAAAGGTGCGATCGTATTCTATGGTATGGAAGAGGACTAAACCAACTATCGTACGTGCGGGGGGAATCGAAGTTCTCGGACCATAGACCAGTCTATGGCATTTTTGTTGCAGAAGTTGAATCCATTAACCATAGCAGAATCAAGAACATGAGCTTCCCTAGTGCACGAGTCGAAATTGAGGAGCTTCTCCCATACTCACATGGATATGCAGAGCTTGGTTTTTTCTGAAAGGTGTGCTTTTTATTCTTTTGATCAAAGAATAGTACTTTTTGTCTTAACAAGCTTTTCCTTTCATTCTAGTACAGTGCATTTTTGTGAATAAGATTCTTTTGTTGGTATCCATGAAAGCAGCAGGTGAGAGAACTTGTTTTCTCATTTGAGTTACAAAGAATGAATGCAGCCAAGAGCTCTCTTTCCCAAATGGTGTGTGTGCTTGAAGGAAGATAGCACCAGGTGAGCTCTTTCTACTGGGGCCACTAGAACTGCAAAATTGTTTTACATTTGGCTTCTTTTTCTTTGAAGCTAACACTTTTCTCAAAGGTAAATCAGAATTTCATTAATCAGAGCTTCAAAAACTTATAAGACTTAGTGGTAAACTATTCAATGTAAACAAATAGTGACTTTCATGGCTTTGTGACAGGTATTGAAGGAAGCGTTATTCAACCCATGAAACTCCCACTAATACATTCTGAAGTGGGATTAAATTACGCAGACTTCTACCAAGCGCCAGTAAAAGAAAAGTCCTCATTTCATCGAAAATCATAATAAAAAAGCTAATGAATACTGAAGGAACTCATATAATTTTCTCTTTTTTATATATATTTTTCATTTCATTTCTTCTGTTCATAGCCTGATTTGTTATTATTCTTTGCTTCAAGTAGAAAGGAGTGTTTGCTATCTGATAATGGAGGCTAATGATTGTGCATAGTTGTTTGCTGTTGTATAATTTAGATAAAAGTTGGTATGAGGAAGATAAAGAAGCTGTTAGCTATTATGGTTTTTTCAGATAATTGAATAGTATTTTTGGCCTGAAAAGCCATTTCTGTCAAATTTCTATATTTTTTTTTTCAGAAGGCTGTTTTCTATTCCTTTGCTTTTTTGTTTTTGTTTGCAAGTGTAATCAAGAGAAAGCAAAAGAAGACAGATCTTGTAGGGTTGATGAGATCAGGGACACTTGGAATTAAAACAAAAGACAAATGTTCTAAAGAAAATAAAATTAAAAAATCCAAAAAAAAAATGATGTCAAATAAGAGTAAAAGCCTGCTTGACCTATACTTTAGGCAGTTTTGTAAGTCAAAAGAACATATCAGAAGAAACCTGCTGTGACACAAGGCATTTTGTTGGAATTGGAGTGAGCAAGCCGACCATATTTCTTCTTACCATACTATTTTGCAGGGTTGTCAGAAGAGTTTTTTTTTTTTTTTTAATTTACAAAATCTTAGATTTGCAAACTTGAATGAAGTTAATAGTTATAAAGAGACTATTTATTTACAAACTTTAATTAAGTTCATAGTTCTTATGAGGGCTGAAGCATACTTATTACAAAATCTTCTTATTTTATTTTTAGATTAAGGTTTAGTTTGAGACTGTTTTATTACTGTTTCTTAAAATATATTTCTACTTAAAAAAGCTGCTTTAAGAAGAAGTAAGAAAATCATTCCAACCGAGGCCTTCGTTTGTGATGACTTTTTTATTGATTTTTAAAATAGAATTTTGTTTTAAAAAGTAATAAAAAAGTCGTTTCAAATGAAGCTTAAGACTAACTCTGTTCTGAATTTGAATTTTTTTTATTCAGTTGGATTGTATTTATGAAATTAAATTAGTATACTTAAACATAGAAATAGAGCTATTTTTTAACTTATTTTAAATCCTCTTATTGTTTTGCAGAAGGTGTGATTGCAAAATAGTCATGACTTTTTTAAGTATGTTTTTATATTAACATTGAGGATTGTTTGTTGGTTTGTAACCAGGAGGGAATTCGTGCAATCTGTAGCACCATTCTTAGGTATGGTGTGGTGAAACTTGCAATATGTATATTAGGGATAGTGCTCATATGATCTATCATATGAGAAAAATTATTATGTGTGGACGTCGAACTCAGTCTGGATACCTAATCCCGGGGCTCGACACCGTGGTACCGGGGCTCGCTATTGCTCAGTACCTCGGCTCAGTATCGCTGATGTGGCTCATTCTGGTTGGTATCCGGATATAGAGCTGTGTTCGACGTCCGCATAGAATAATCTCTCGTCATTTCGAGAGTTAGAGAATTTATTACTTGAACTTTTAATAGAAAATGTTGTTGTCTTGATGGTGAATGTTGCTCCATCAGTACTATTTTTTTTTATGGATAGTCGCTATCCAAGGCTGCATTGCCACTCTTCTTGGAAAAGGAGCCCCCCCCCTCTTGGTTAGCTTGGGACTAAGTTCATAGGGCTTAACATCCCGAACGAACTTTCATCTGTCATCACCCCATCACCCTATATTTGGTTTGCTTGTCCAAGAAAGAAGGGAGGAGAAAAGGAAGAGAATGAGAGAGGGAGAGGAAGAGGAAGAGGAGAGAGAAGAGAGAGGAAGCCCTCCAAATGCTTTTTTTGTCCATTGTTCCTGTTATGAAAATTATTCTACTCGTTGTAAGTGACAATACTATTGTTCTTATTTTTGATGGTTTTGATTTATGTAGTTTTAATCTTTCCAAAAGTGATAAAATATATTTTCTTCTAATTTATTGAGCTTTTATCGTTTAACTTCTTGTATATGATAGATATGGATTGTGCAAACAAATTGACTATAGCATTCATGAATTTTACTGGATAAAATGAAAGTCATGATTTTCTAAAGCTATTGGCTAGTATATGATTTTTTCTATATTTTAATAATTCATGTATTTCATGTTGCATTTTATATATCAAGGAAAGATAGACTAATACAACCGAAAAAGATAAATATAACATTTGCATGAAAGCATGCAATGAATGTTGGCTATTAATACTATAATTAATATGTGTTTGCTCTTAAAACATGGGTAGAAGGATGGTCCGACGGACTTTTCTTATAATAAAATGTTTGTGCTGTGATCCTGGTTGTATCCTGTAACTGATTGACGGAATTATGCTGACAGGTAGAAAGTAACAACTTTTCAATGATTATTGAAAGTCACATGTGAATTGACTTAAGATAATGAATAATGATAGTAAGATAAAGACCAATGATCAACTTGTCCATAATTAGGGTTAAATTAAAGATTGATAACTAACTAGGCAACATCTTGGGTTGAAGGATCATTATACATATCCTATCCCACCACGCTCTCGCTGAAACCCGCCGCTCTGGCGATTTAGGGTTTCCGTTTCCCCCTTCGTTTTCGTTCGTTTGGCTCGGATTTCTTTCCAATTTTATGGTTTTTCTTCGTGTCTTCGGTGCTCTGTGTTCGATCCTTAGCTCTTTGCCCTGCGTGGGCTTGTTCTCTGATGGCTGCTTCGCAGCCCCCCAACCCTTGGGGTTCTGTTGCTGGATCTGAAACATTTGAATTCGAGAAAGTCCATGATTTATGTTCTTATTGCAAGATACATGGACACGCCCCCTCTGATTGCTTTAAACTCCACCCGAGCTTAAAAAAATGACTGTTCAGTCTGATGGTAAGCATGGATCCACCGAAAAACTTATGTGCCTACCGGGAAGGTTTTACTTTCGAATCAGGTGGAACCGCTTCCTTCGTCGAATAAGTCGGAAGGTGAAATTGTTGCTTCTCAAGAACCTCTGCAAATTTCTAGTGGTGGTATTCTTATTGAGGAGGAAAATCAAGAAACTATTGGAAACAATAATGAGGCTCCTGATCCTAAAATTTTCATTTCCATTGAATCTGTGCTAAATGACATTGAGAACATTGATACGGTTCATTATGATTTAAATCCTATGGCTACTAATATTGTAGAAAAAAATTCTAATTCTTATTCTATTGATATTGATAACAGAGATGGTGAAATTATTGGAGATGGTATCCATGAAGCTTGTGAAGAAGGGGAATATCTTCCTCCTAACGGTGAGCAAAATGCCCAACCTTATGAAAATTTTGTGAGTAAAATTGTGGCCCCTTCTTCTATATCTAATATTGCTAATCTTCCTAAAAATAGTGATGCTTTGGTTTCTTCCTCTATTTCTAATTCTGCTAAACATCATAAAAATAGTGATGATGATGGCGATTCAAAAATTGTCAAAAAGAAGAGGAAGAACTCTAAAAATTCTCAACCTTCTACCCCACGCTCACCCATGCTCAAAATTCTTCCAAATACCTTAATGATTAAAGCTCTTCTTTGGAATGTTAGGGGTATCGGGGAAAAGGAATCGATCGCAAGAGTTAAAAATCTTTCTAGAATGCATAGTATCGCTGATGTGGCTCATTCTGGTTGGTATCCGGATATAGAGCTGTGCTCGACGTCTGCATAGAATAATCTCTCGTCATTTCGAGAGTTAGAGAATTTATTACTTGAACTTTTAATAGAAAATGTTGTTGTCTTGATGGTGAATGTTGCTCCATCAGTACTGTTTTTTTTTTATGGATAGTCGCTATCCAAGGCTGCATTGCCACTCTTCTTGGAAAAGGAGGGAGAAAATCTGGCGAATAGAGGGTATTTGATTCATAAGGAGGATCTGGCCATGAACTTAAGAGAAATGACTCATTGAGTCCCATAAGGAGTCAAACCCTCAAGTCTCTTTGTAGAACAAACACCAACATTATTCATAGTTCAAAGGGTTGTTAGCATCGTAGGGCTCCAAGAGGTGTGATTATCTCCTGTCAAGATATTAGATATAAGAGTGATGCTGAGGACGTCCTAAATATTCAAGTTATAGATGGAGTACATGATTTATAGCGCTTCAAATATAAAATAAAAGACATGATAATATATGGATATCATCTAATTTTGAGTGATATTTAGATATCCTCTTTTTATTGTTTATTTATTTATGTTTGGAAAATTGAGAGGGATAGCTAGCCAT
Source organism: Dendrobium catenatum (assembly GCF_001605985.2). Classification (NCBI taxonomy): domain Eukaryota; kingdom Viridiplantae; phylum Streptophyta; class Magnoliopsida; order Asparagales; family Orchidaceae; genus Dendrobium; species Dendrobium catenatum. Next base: position 22,878,213 of record NW_021319083.1, read on the forward strand.
TCTCATCAGTCAAAATCAATGATACAAAAAGACAAAGTGCACAAAATTACGAAGGAAGAAAACCTATACAATATCATGGAGCTAAAAAGAAACTAGGGCTCAAAAAGAAAAAGAATATAAATATCATAAATTAGTAATGCTAAGGAAAGAGATATTATGTGGTGAGATTATTTAATTTTGATAGCACGATGTTAAAAGAAAAATTTGTATGGAGCGCTGTGGCGTTGGTAGAGCACAGTGGCGTTAAGAGCACAATGCTACCAGAAAACATTGCTTTGACATCAAAAATTTTGGTCTACATTAATTATAGCTTCATCATGTGGTGCAACGGTACTGGGTTTGTTGGGTGCCACATCGCTAGATACTAAAACCAATTTTTTTTTTTATTTAAACTAAATATCCCTGCCATCACCCCATCACCCTATATTTGGTTTGCTTGTCCAAGAAGGAAGGGAGGAGAAAAGGAAGAGAAGGAGAGATGGAGAGGGAGAGGAGAGAGAAGAGAGAGGAAGCCCTCCAAATGCTTTTTTTTGTCCATTGTTCATGTTATGAAAATTATTCTACTCGTTGTAAGTGACAATACTCTTGTTCTTATTTTTTATGGTTTTGATTTATGTAGTTTTAATCTTTCCAAAAGTGATAAAATATATTTTATTCTAATTTATTGAGCTTTTATCGTTTAACTTCTTGTATATGATAGATACGGATTGTGCAAACAAATTGACTATAGCATTCATAAATTTCACCGGATAAAATGAAAGTCTTGATTTTCTGAAGCTATTGGCTTGTATATGATTTTTTCTATATTTTAAAAATTCATGTATTTCATGTTGCATTTTATATATCAAGGAAAGATAGACTGATACAACCGATAAAGATAAATATAACATTTGCATGAAAGCATGCAATGAATGTTGGCTGTTAATATTATAATTAATATGTGTTTGCTCTTAAAACATGGGTAGAAGGATGGTCCGACGGACTTTTCTTAAAATAAAAGGTTTGTGGTGTGATCCTGGTTGTAGTCTGTAACTGATTGACGTAATTATGTTGACAAGTAGAAAGTAACAACTTTTCAATGATTATTGAAAGTCACATGTGAATTGACTTAAGATAATGAATAATGATAGTAAGATAAAGACCAATGATCAACTTGTCCATAATTAGGGTTAAATTAAAGATTGATAACTAACTAGGCAACATCTTGGGTTGAAGGATGAAAACAGCATATTAAAGCTGGATGTCATATTTTGCTCTTCATAATTGTATTTACGATTGCATTTACATGATAATATATTAAAATAATAGATATAAATAACTAATATATAATTGATTTAACTTGTATTGATTTAATTAAAGATTTCTTTTTATTATAAACACCTCAATGCAAACAATCGTCTTTAAGGGTATGCACGACATTGAAACCAACACCAACGTCTACTGAATTTATCACATGCCCTCACCAATAATGTCAAAGCATATCATCACCAATAAAGTCAGTACAATCCATCGACACCAACTTTGACTCTTGATATCAAGACCAAAATTTTTGAAACTTTTTTTGGTCTTTGGTATCTTCTTATCAAATGAGAATGATCAAATATACCACAAATGATATATTGAAGAAAACTTCTATGCCTTAAGCTCCTATAACTTCCAACATATTGTTCATCCTCCATAATTTATGTATATTATATTGTAACATATAACATACATAAATTGACTTTTTCATATAACATACGTCAGTGAAATCATTTCAATTGGGCCAGATGCAGTGATTTTTCTCTTTTCTAAAATTTCAGATAAAAAATCTCGTGTTTTCTATAAGCTGCAATCAACTTATCTTATCAATATATATGTCGGATATTGATAATATTATGACAATAAAATCTATTTTTCTCTACTGCGATAAATTTTCAAACATGCAATAATAATATTTATACAATGACAAAATTATAAAAAATATATAATGCTTTTTCTTAAATGATTGAATGATTAATAATAAATAATAAAAAACATGACTCAAATACATATTCTTTTTTAAAAAATAATATTCTTCCTTTACTAACCACTTAATTACTCCTTCACTTGCATTACCCTTTTGAATTTGCACTGTACCAATACTTACAAAAGAATGTGAAAATTGTGTTCTACATCCTACCATTTTCAGATCAAAAAGATGCTCACCTTAATTGACCCAAGCAAGAACATAATTGCCTAAATAATTATCAATGATTATGAGCATATATGTTCAAGCAGGACATGACCAATCAATCAATGTAGAAGGCCCACAATTAGATTTGTGAAATCATTATATCAAGCATAGTAGGGTCATGGAGAGGCTTGGTACAATCATGAAATGTGAAATGATAGCAAAGAAAATAATAATACTATGATTTGACACTAATTATGATAATATAATTTTACTAATCATGATTTATGACTTGACCAGAAAGATCATTTCACTGTAAGAAGCTTCTAAACACAAAGTATATTGGGGTCAAGGACTTGGATTTTAATAACAAGCTTAATCTTGAAGTTGTTATAGTGCATATGTACCTTAGGAGATGTTTGTGTTCTAAATATAATATAATCTAAATGTATTGAAAATAAAAATTAAATTATTTTTCTGTGTTTTTTAATTAATTAAATTATAATTAAAAAGTAACCTAGCATCATGACAGGAGTTTTCAAGGTCGGTGTCGGTAGGACCAGCCCCTTACGAGAACTCGCTGGGCTGGCAACGACGAGACCGGGGGATTGTGGGAGCATAGTGGGGCGGGGTTGAGATACAACAATGGAAGCTTGGGGAGCTTCGACATAGCTAGCCGCCTAAGCAAAGAATTTGGAATTCAAGTGATTCAAACAAATGTTAAATTCCTCTAAAAAATAAACTAATTATGTATTTGAAAAATCTTTAACATTTAACCAAAAATTTTATAAAAAAAGAAGAGAAAATGTACATATTTGCCTTTGTTTTTTGCCCTATTAATCTGTTTGATATGACATATTTATTGAAATTGAAGAAAAATTATCACATGATATATAGTAATATGATATGACATGAGATTATATTTCTCATATCAATTTTCTTCTGACTAATACATAATCCTAATATGGCACATCCATTAAATGCATGACAACTCAAATGAAATCTAAATTAGTTACAATGGCAAACAAATAAAAACATGAAATATTATAAGCAATTTTTTTTTTATCTATTTTAAGGCTTCATTCAATCAAACTTTTATGAATGAAGATCAAATTCTGATGAACTTGAAAAGGATGACATGACTTGTTACAAAGCCAAATGATTGAATATCTAATTCAGATAAAAGTATTTCATTGTTTATGTTTAATTTGGGTGCATTATACTTTTCTATTTTTCAGTGGAAGTTTTATGAAAATTGTTTTATAAATCTTAAATTTCTCTGTTGTCAAAAATAAAATATTAAAATTAAATTGTGAAAATTTATGAAAAAATAATCACGTGGAAATAAATCTTTTCTAGATTTTTATTGGCTCGAAGAAGAGAGAAACTCCAACCAAATGATATTGAAGTATTTCTTATAAATAAGTATATAATGTACATATTAATGAGAGAAATTGATTTTATTAGAACTAAGCTAATAGGTTTATGAGGATGTGGAGATCATCAAGACGTCGGATTTAAAGTTGTCTATTTATGACAACTGCACTTGATAACAAGTAAACTATGAGTAAGAGATTAAAAACTAGCGCATTTTGAGTATAGACTGTATGAGAAAGAGATCTAGAAGCTTAGCAAATCTCATATCATGTGATATGAGGTTCAAAATATCCAAAATATGCTTATTTTTCATTTATTTTTTGGGCTTAAATGACTACAATAAAAGCTACACCTAGAAAAGTAGAATGTGCAATATATGATATGATTGCTACAAAGTGTCATTAACACATAGCCAAGTTGGTAGTTTGAAACATGGATCCCTGCCTTTGGTGTGGCTATTTGTTTTGAGGTCGGAAAGTGATTAAAATGAGTCTTCATGCTCATATCATTGCTACAAGAGAAACAAATTACAGTAAGAAAATCCATCAAAATTAAAAAATAATTCTGGAGGAAGAAAAGCAAACTTCTTAAGGCATTGGCATATAAGAAAGAGCCACCATAACATCTATTACTCCTTTCCCGCCAACTGTGATAAATTAAGCAACATATAGAGAGTTTGCAGACAACCTTGCAAGTCCTAGAGACAGATTACAAAATGTGCAGATGTTCATAAAGTTGGATAGCTAATGGTCTGAATAGAAAAGTTCCAACCCAAGGGAGAAGGGCATTGATAAGGGAGAAGGAAAAATCACATTAAAAAAGATGTGGAAAGAGGTTTCTGAATAGCTAAGACATAAGCTACATAGGGGGTTAGCAGAAATCTTTCTCGTAATTAATTGATAAGCTATTTTAAATCCTCCAACAAAGAGCATCCAGGAATAGGAGGAAAAGTGAAGGGTGGATTTTTTATGCCAGACAAACTTATGCTAATCAAACACCTCCAAATTTTATTAAAATTTTTCATGAAATCATGAAATTTTCGCCATAGGAGACCACTCTAGAAAAGAGGTTGAACATGTTCATTAGAAACGCTAATGGAAGCAATTTCTTAGTAGAGAAAGTTAGGGAATGTAGTGGGCAAGTACCGCAAATTCTCATACATGATAGTAGAATTGAAAGAATTCGAAGGGATGGGAAAAAAATGGATGTATAATCTTAGTAATTGTTCTTCCTTTACACCATGGGTCCCATAGGAGAGAAAACCTATAGGAAGAGGAAATGGTAAAAGAGAAATTCAATTAATCTGATTAGCAACTAGAATTAGCTATTTCTAGAACTTAGTAATTCTCTCCATAGAAGTTTTCAAGAATGAATAGTAGTATCACCTAATTTAGTGTTTTAGTAAAGTATCAAAAGAGAGAGCCCATCATATGAGGGAGCAGCAATATGCATGAGATAGAGCCTGAATAGAGGGAAAATTGAGGCTCCCATTCCTTTTGGTGGACAAGTTCTTTTCCAAGAAATCAAATGAATCTTTTTCACATTAATCTCCCCATGGAAAATAAATCTAGCACATAATTTTTCAATATGCTTGTAGTAGGGTTTTAAGTATTATAAAGCCCCTAATCCAATAAGCAATGGAATTTCAAATGCTAAAATAAATATATTGGATTCTACCAGCAAAATATAACCACTTAGCTTTCTAGTCATCTAATAGATAAGATACCTTTTAAAGAAGAGGCTAGAAATTATAAATTTGCAGCCTAATAGGGAGATAGGGATCCCCAAATATAAAAAATTTGGCTCCTTGAACGTCAAGTTTAAGAAGTTAAGAATTTCCTCAGAGCAAAGACATTCAACAAAGAAAAATAGATATTGATTTTGGTTTGATTAATTCTAATATCCAAAAGGGACTTAAAAATATTTAAATGATCATAGGAGTAACCTTAGCAAACACCACCAGGTAGTCAGCATATAGAAAGTGAGAGACTTGTAATTAAACCTTTAAAGGAGTGATTGTTAATAGGGCTAGCAAATAAATTGGAAAATACATCCATGATGATACAAAAAAGGTAGGGGATGGAGGACATCCTTGTCTAAAGTAGTTGACTGAAAGTAGGTGCGTAAAGCACCATTGAAATCAACCAAAAAATATGCCTCCTCAATTCAAGCTTTGATCCATGAAAAAAATAAAGTGGTAAAACCTTTATCCACTATCCTTTGAATAAGAAAACTCCTAAATACTGAGTCAAAGTCTTTAAAAATATTCAATTTTGCACAAAACCTCCTAGCCTTTTTTTGAAATTTGAATTATGATAGAATTTCAGATGCAAGAATTATATTATCAGAAGCAATTCGATTCTGTAAGAAATTGGCTTGGCATAACCAATTTTAACCTGTTAACAAGAATTATTGCAACAATTTTATAGAAAGTATTGCATAAAGGAAGAATGGGGCTCTTTAGGAATCAAAGCAATTGTAGTGGATTTAACCATCTTAGGCAAGTAGGAGGTTTAGAAGAAATACTTAATTTCCTTGCACACCTATGGCCCAACAATATGTTAGGATTTTGTTGTAAAACTCTAATGCAAATCTATCAGGAAAAGAGAAGAAGAGTTGGGGCAAGAGAAGATTGTGCTTTTAATCTTGTCATCAGTTATTGGAGTAGAGGTAGAGGTAGACCTAAAAAGACTACGTTATAAAATATTAGACTGACCTTTCTTTTTTAGATTTAAATGAGAATTTTACTCTTAATAGGACACAATGGAGAAAAATGATTCATCTAATCGACCCCACGTAATGGGATAAATGTTTGATGTTGTTGTTGTTATAGTATTGATTATCAGTGTAATGAGTGAGAGGGAGAGGTGAGCAGGGATAGAAGAACCCACCTGAGCAGTATGAATTATGGTAGCAGTAGTATGGGGATAGTTAAAAAGTACCTAGAAGTTTTGAACAATAGCATGACTAATGACACGGGGAGTAGAAAAAAACCATGTATTAGTGGAAATTTTCTTAATGTTGTTGTAGTTGTGCCTCACTCTAATTTTTTCTATACAAGAACTTCAATTCATCTTTCCCTTGAGAAAGCCGCTTAGCTGTAAATCTCTGCACAATTCAGGAGGCCTAGATAGTGGTGCAAGAAGCCATTTTTTCATTCAGAAATTTCAAAGAAGAGCTAAAAAAGCGGTTATTGGGGTTATTTTCAATAAGTTTAAGGCATAGGTCCTGTTTTATCTTGCAAAACCATTATCCTAGAGGAGGGAGTTTTGGAATAGGCCCATGGCTTAAGCTTGAGGGACTGCTTATGACATTTTAGCCTTTCACAAAAGGAATAAATAGGGTCTCCATTAAAATTTTGTGCAAAAATATCCAAAAAGTGTCTCAAAAGGCACGAAAGTTTGTCCAAAAATTCTTCAACATGAAACAATATTTGAAAGAAAACTCCAAACCAAAACTTATAATTAGGAAGAGTGATCAGAAGACTTTCCAATTTATGGAAAGAGTTAGAAAAATTTTCCATCCACCTTTCATTAATGACAAGCCGGTCCAGCTATATGTAAATGGGATTGTCCACAATTTAATTAAATCAAGACTAAAAATACCCAAAAGTAGTCAAATCATACATACCGGTTTGAAAAATTATGTTGTTGAATGACCAAAAACTTTAATTTCACCTTCATAAAATGTGGGTCTTATCACACTCTTGAGTGTTAACTCGTCTGAATTCTCTGCAGTAAGCAACAGCACCACTGCATGGGCTATGCTTTTTTTTTGGGGAAATTATGGGCTATGCTTACTCGCAAGCCTGCAGCTTAGAGAGGACGAAATCAAATCAAATCCATTTACCCAAAAAATCAAATCCTTGTAGGAGTCTGACAGAAGCAGAGCAGTCAAAATTTACAGCAAAAAATAAAAATAAAAATACAGCAAACAGACAAATTCACTCTGAAAACTATGCACCAATTCTGTGCATTAAATCCTTCTTCACTTTTTTTTTTTGTGACATTTAGGCCAATTAAGGCAAACTTACACACACAACGCATATACATAGACTTGAACCTTGAACCTCTTAGTTGGAAGCCTAAGCTCTCAACCAATAGACCAAGGAGAGTTGTGTTCACCTCTTTTTTTTCCTTAATTATTTCTCTGCTTATTTTTTATTTTTTTTGAAATTTTGGGGCCTAAGCCCATCTATTAACTATGGATATCTTACAAGAAGATGTGATACGGTCAGTCAGATCGAACTCGAATCCCAATGTGAATTGTAGTTTCCTGAAGTGGAAAGATTCTGCTTGCTTTTGGTGACAGTATTCTGCAACTTTTTCCATGCTTCTTTAGAGACCAAATATAGCTCCTTGATTTGTTTGATGATTGATTTCAGTCAGCAATCTGCGTCGGCATTAACTGAATCATGTTGATCGGTTTTTCAGTCACTATAGGTTCCGAAAATATTCTGGATCGATATGAATATGAAGTAATTTTCAGATGCTGAAATAATGTTGGTCTACATTTGTCAATCCAACTTCTGACATTGGAGTTTGTCATTAATGTCAACACCTGCAAGTATCTGTCATTGTTTACTCTCTGAAGAAATTATTTTGTGCGAAGACCGAATGGAGAATGTCATCCGGAGATTAATCAGAATGCGTCACGTCAGTGGTACCGAATAGTATCGAACCGCGGTATCGAGTATAGGGGTTGCATAGCACATTTTAATTGGTCTCCGGACAACGTTCGATGTCCGCACATAACAGTTAATCCTCTGCTTGTGAACATAATCGTCTTCTAACATCATTTATCATCATTAAGAAGATATCTTTAACAGTTTAAATATTTAAGGTCGCCTCCTCCAACTCTAAAAATATATAGATTGTTAATCTTTAAAGTACATAGTTCAACTATTTCAATATGATTAAAACTATGTTTTTTCACATAAAAAATGTCTGTATTAGCTAAGCTTCAATGGCTACTTATTTATGTGCAATGCCAAGTAAAAATTCTTCTTGTACAAGTGATATTTTGATGTTATATGTGACTTTTTTTTTATGTATGAGGTCGATATTAGCACGCAAATTAGATGACGAGGTTTCTTTACTGTCATATACATTCTAGCGCACAATAATATCAAGATAGAAAAATTGAGGGCTTTTTGCATAACTTGTTGAAGGACCAATTTATTCATGCATTATAAGTTATTTATGCATATTATCAAAGGTGGAACCAGCCTTTTATTTTAGGGTGAGCAAAATTTTCATATAAATGGGCTAATATTTTAAAAAATAAAACGAGGATATAATTCATAGCAAAATTTTGTATTTTACTACGATAGATAAATTGAAAACTATTACAAGCTAAAATAGGATAATAAACAAGAAAATGGGGTTGCTAAATGCCAAACCTCAGTTTTACTGGCTTTCTCAAGATTAGAACTTAGATTGCAAGCAATTGGAGGCTTGGAATTGGGCACGAAAATGCAATTGCAGACCTTGGGGAACGACTGAATAAGATTTGCGGCTACGACTGATCTACTCGTTCAAACTCAAAAATATTTTGAGATGGACACATCTAGGAGGCGCTGGTGAACCATGAACATTTGCTGCTGTGGATTGAAAACTTTTTGTCGTTCTACAGTGTTTTTTTTTCTTTCCTGGGAAAACTAGGGTTGCAGGTGGGGAAATAACTAAAATACCCTTAAACTATTTTATTAAAATTGTGAATTGCCCACCCTCACAAAAGCACAAGTTTGTGCCTGCAACACAAAAATAATTATGAGCTCATTCATGATTGTTAGATTAACTAATCAACTAGATTGAATATTTTTGTAAATACTCAGTTACAAAATTAATAATTTTTAATAACTTGTTGCTCGATTAATTTATGATCATCAACAAAATTATTTAAAGATTGTACGTAAATTTGTTAATAAATTTGATTAAGGCTCGATATAATATACTCATTATTAAGCCTCAATTAAGTAATTTCTAAAACTAATTAATTAATATTAACCAGTAATATTGTACATATATGAGTATGTGTAGATATATATAGGGGTGTCAATATTTGACACGACACGAAATCCCGACTCGAACCCGACCCGGAAACTTTGGGTTTGACCCGACCCGATTTCAAAACGGGTCAGGTTCGGGTTCCAGAAATCGACTAGTTTGAAAAATGGGTCGGGTTTTGGGTCCCGGTTCAGATATCTGACACGTTTACCTACTCAGGTCGAGTTAGGGTCGACCCGTTTGAACCCAGGTCATTTCCAGGTTCGACCCGAAACCGACCCGTGACACAAAATTGACACCCCTAGATATATGCATATTAAACATTTTAAAATTTTTAAAAAGAAAAACATAAATTATTAAATAGTAAAAAAATAAATATTTTTAGCAAATAAAACTTAGTTTAGAATATGTTATGTATTAAAATACTTCCTAAAAACTATTCACCAAAAAATTCCACTAATCCCCACTCCCCACCACAACTTCTATTGTTTATAATATTTTATGAAGAATGTTCTAACACCAAACCCTATGATGTGAGCTCTTATAATGAGCTCGCTATCGTAGTCACATGAGATCAAGTGCACTTATTTTTTAAACTATCTTAATTAAATGTTTTATTTGGAAAAGTTTTTTTATTAATTTTTAAAATAATTTTTTAGTACAAAAAATTTTTGATTCAAAAACTTTTTATACTAAAAAATGCTTTAAAAGTAGAAAGAAAATAATCCCAAATGAAGTCTTATGCTTTGTTTAGTACTGCTTCTTAAAGTAGTTTTTTAGCAAAAAATTTAATTTTTGCTCTAAAAAACTACTTTAAAAAGCAATAAGAAAACTATTCCAAACGAAACCTTAGTCTCATTTTTTAAACTCGATCAACAAGCTAATTAGTTCGATAAAACTCTTATCAATTTGTTTAAACGAACTACTCTTTAAAATTTTAATAATAATAAAATGAAGCAAACTCTAATTTAAGTTAAATAAATATGAAATTAAACAAAAATTTATTCTGATTTTGAGAATAAGCTAAGGTCTACCATAGAATGATGCCACAAACACAATGTGTTTGGCAAATCATGGCAAATTTTTCAGATGCAATGTGAGTTTGACATGTGATGATGTAAAACATCATGATGGCAACTATAACATGGAAGTTACAACAGCTCAAAATGATGGTATTGATTAAACAGTTGAATTCAAGCTAAAAGATTAGATATTGGAATTGTTCACACGCATCATTGAAGTTGATGGATAAATCAAAAAGATTATGAATGTGAGGTAATCAATGACCAAACTTTTGCAGTTCATGATGATGATGATGATGATGATGATTAGATTTTAATAATTCAATTAAATGATACTTTAGAGAGACACTCCTTAGATGATTTGGTCAAATAAAATGGCAGTCTTGCGATGACCCTGTCAAGAGAGTAGTTGTATTAGATTTAACCTATGTTAAGAAAGATAGAGGTAAACCTAAAAAGACTTGGTTAGAAAATATTAGAAATGATCTTTCTTTATTAGATTTAGATTAGAATTTGATTCTTAACAGAACACAATGGAGAAAAAAGGATTCATGCATGAAGCCGACCACATAGTGAGATAAAGGCTTGTTGTTGTTGTTGTTAGAAAATCATGCAAAATATTGGAATAATGTTTTCATTTATGATGGCAAAGAACAACATAATGACATCATTGAAAAAAAAATTTAAAGGTAATAGATCATTGATTCCATTAATAGTTCTTCAATAGAAAGAACAATAATATACTTGTTGCTTCAGTATAATAAGAACACTACATTCTCTCTCCTGCCCGGTGCGCCGCTCTGGCGATTTAGGGCATCCCGTCCCGAACGCCTTTGTTCGTGATTTTTTTGCTCTTTCTGCTTCTTTCCGGCATTTGATCTCTGCTTTAGGTGTGTAGATCGTTGTGTTTTCTTGCCCCTGGTGGGCTTTTCTCTCATGGCGGAGGTCCCTCCGGGTAACCCATGGGGAAAAGCTTCGGAGCTGGATGTTTCGAAGAAAAAAGGTTTTTTTCAACTAGATGCTGAGGGATCTGCGTCGCCTTCGAGATCTAGATCCTTTAAAGATGTTCTTTCCGGTGCTGCTTCCTCAGGTGATATTTTTCCAAATGTGCAACATTCGAATTTTAATGGTCATCCGGCGGTTCTACTGTCGGATGAGGAAGTTCTTAAACTGGCTTCCCCTTTTCAATTTACTTTGGTAGGGAAATTTGGAGTGCGTAGACCGAATCTGGATGCGATTCGTATTTTTTTTGCTTCGCTGAAATTGTCGGGTTTTTATTCTGTTGGATTATTGGATGGCATGTGGCTATTCAATTGTCTAATGACTTAGACTATAGTAGAGTTTTTTCTAGACGATCATATTTCATTCATAACTGTCAAATGCATGTGCTAAAATGGACGCCTTTCTTTGATATTAAGGAAGAATCTCCTATTGTTCCTATTTGGATTTCTTTCCCGAATTTACGTTTGCATTTCTTTAACCCGAAGGTTTTACATGCATTGGGTACCATTTTTGGGAGACCGTTACAGACGGATCAGGCAATTGCGTCAAGAACCCGACCTTCAGTTGCTAGAGTTCTGGTTGAAGTGGACATTTCGAAAAAACATCCCAAAGAAGTTTGGGTTGGATCCAAGGCTTATGGTTACTTGCAAAAAGCCGAATTTGAGAAAATACCTGATTTCTGAACTCATTAGTTGCGTAAAGGCCGTCAGTCGGGCCATAACATAAGGCAATGACTTTCACAGATCTCTCTCTCAAAATCTATAGAGAGAGATCTGCTGCGTGAGCAACCCGACTGTGCCTGACATGTGCTCTACAGGCCGCACTCCATCTTTCTTCCCAACGAGCCCTTTTTCTTTTGTAAAAAGAAAAACTATCGCCTTTCACTTGTCTAAGTGAAACGCTTCGCGCCTTTTTTCTTGATTTTGAAGAGGTTCGAAAGGCAGGGTTTTTGACGGTCGGGCCCCCTACCACTAGCCCGGCTAGCTAGTGAGCGGTTCTTTTCTTTCGGGCGGGAAGCAGGCCGGGCCCTACGGGCGGGCATCCCCGCTACGCAAGCAGCATTGTTCGCCACCACCCGAGAAGCAAAAGATTCGAGACGAGAGTCAAGGTGCGGAGCAAAGAAAATACAAGCATAGTGGTCTAATGACAAGGGCCGACGGCGGAAGCTCGGGACGGAAACTCTACTAGGAGTATGCTGGGGGAACAAAAATAGCATATACTCCTGCAAAACAAAACATAAATCAGGAGAGAAGCTTCCAAAAAGCTTACTGCACATCTAGCATGAAATCTCCCCACGCACGGGCTCAGGAATGGCCAACGCTCTAGCAACCCGGTGGCAGAATACACCAAAACTACCATCCAAAGGGAGAACTTAGGCAATCCAATCATCATTGCTCAATTATAGCAACATCTCGTGCACAAAAAAACATTGCAGTAGCAAAAAAATAGCAACAGTTTAGCCCACCAGCCAAAGTCTAAAGCAATTCCATAAGAGCATATCCATTTTTCCATTTCAGAATTTTTGTAAGAACTGCACTCTTAATTTTGAGCCCAATAGTAGTAGATGAAGAATAGGAATTGCCAAACTACCTATCATTTCTTTCCCTCCAAATATGATATATTGTGCAGCATATGATAAGATGATAAAAAGCTGTGGTCTTGAAGTTAGAATCAGCAGTGCATTCAAACGCTTGGAGAATGTTGGGCCTTAGTAATTGATTCTTCATGCTCGGTAAGAGAAAGGGCAGCACAGAAAAAGCATATGGACATTCAAAAAATAAGTGGGAAATGCTTTCATTATCAGCATGACAAAGGCAACAGGTATCCAGCACAAAAATCCCCCTTTGATTCAAAATGTCACTTCTTTTCAGACCCCCCCAGCAAAGCCATCCATCAAAGAATAGAGTATCTAAGTGAAAAACGTTTATGCCATACAAAATGATGCCAGGTTACCATAGAATCATTGCGGTATAGAAAATTAATGTAATTGTTTTGCTTAACGTTACCATCACCCCAAATAAGACAATCAGTGCCGGTTGGAGAAACATAAACAGAGGAAAGCAGTCCCAACAGGATTGCCGGTGAGCCAGGGGTGAGCATCCAGCCATTCTCATTAAGTACAATAGAAATTCTAGCATGTCCAGAAAAGCAATTGAGCGATTCATTCTAATTAGGAACCTCATTTAGGGTCAAGCTGTTAACCCAATGATCCCAGTAGAGAGAAATAGGGGCCATATATGATGCATTAAATCTGTATTTATCCTTGGCCATGACAGCAATTTTACATATACTTTTCCAGAAAGAGGTAGCCTTAGAGACAGGAGGCTTCTAAGGAGAAACATAGTGATGTAAAAGCAAAGAAGAAAGAGGGCTGTTAACATTGTATATTCTCCCAATAAGTGCACAAGCATAACTAAAATGCACAGAGAAAAGAGATGGAATCCCCATACCACCAAAAATTTTTGGCTTACAAGTATTTCTCAAAGAAATAAGGTGCAATTTACGAGCCGTCATATCCCCAAAATAAAAAAACTTAGAACAAAGCTTATCGATTTGCTTAAGAAAAGTTTTTGGTATAATAGAGCCTCGAATCCAATAAGCTATGGTATTCGAAATAGCGAATTTCAAAAACTGTAATCTACCAGCAAAAGACAGGGCCTTGGCTTTCCACCCCGCAAGCTTGTGATTAATCTTTTCATTAAGATTAGAGAAGTCAGAGATTTTAGGATTATAAGGGGATAAGGGGATTCCTAGATAAGTAATTCTGGAAGCAATAGGGATATTAAGAATGTCCCTTATATTGTCAGAATTAGTACAGTTGGCAGGCAAAATGATAGAGCTTTTCCCATAGTTAACTTCCAAACCCGAGACTTTAGAAAATTTGTCAAGTACCTTACAGATAATACCGCAATTTGGAGTATCAGCCCTAGCGAAAAGGAGAAGATCGTCTGCATACATGAGGTGTGAGATCCTAGTACCCGCGACTTGGGGGGCCTTAAAAATCTCACCATTATCTGAATTATCTAGAATACAAGATAGTGCATCCATAACTATACAGAAAAGATAAGGACTTAAAGGGCATCCTTTCCTTAAACCACTGGTGGAAGGAAAGAATCCATTTAGAGCGCCATCAATGCATAAGGAAAACGAGACATCCTTAATGCAAGAGGATATCCATTTAATAAACAAATCCGGAAAACCTTTTTGAGCACGCCTAGCAATGAGAAATTCTCTAAAAACACTATCGAAAGCTTTTTTTTTTTTATCCAGCTTAGAGCACATGAGATTAAGCTTAGCAGAATTTCTCGAATGGAAAAGGATTTCATGGGAAAGAATGACATTGTCAGTGAAAATTCTTTTGTGAATGAAACCAGTTTAATTACCTTAAATGATAAAAGCATAAGAGGTTTCATCCTAGCAGCAAGGACCTTGGAAATGATTTTGTAAATAGTATTGCAAAGGGCAATAGGACGAAAATCAATAATATCCTCAGCATGACTAGACTTTGGAATGAGAGTGATAATAGTAGCATTAGCAGCATGAGGAATGTATGCATTATGATAAAAAGACTTGACTGCTTGCTCATCATGTAACTCTCTAGCACATTCATCATCTCTCTGCCCCTCAAACCCACAAACTCTGCAGATTCAGCAAAATACAAATAGAGGCCACAGTACTTCCTGTCAACAACGCAAGAGACAGTCTTCCCGCCCTCCTCCCCCTCAAGGGAAAAATTTCTCTGAGGCATCTGCCTTGTTATAACATGTTCCTACTATTCCTACTTCAACCCCTACTGAGATTCCCACCACCTCCTCTCTGATTTTTGTCCCTCCCCAAGTCAACACCTTAGACAGCCAGATATCTCCTGCCATGAATGTGGCCAAGGAATCTAACTCCAATTATTCCCCATTCCAAATCAAGGTCAGTTTGTTGTTTTGCATGCGGGCCCGCTTTCAAACACTATTCCCAATCTCAACTCACCAACTGAAGAATGCTCTGGTAATCTGGATCTGATTTCAAGCATAACTGAGGAAGTTTCTAATATCACTTCGACAAACAAATTCTCCACTCTTCATATTCGTGAAGAGCACATCCAAAATCCTAAGAATGCTACCGATAGCTCGCACAATGAACCCTCTCACTCCTACACCTCCAAAAATCCTAACCCTACTTTGCCAAAATCCGCTAGGAGTAAAGGATAAAAAAAGCCTCCCACATCTTCTTCCAAATCCAAATGATCAATCCCTCCATAGCGGCGTGGAATGTCAGAGGCTTCAACTCCTCTGATAAAGTGTTTTTTTTGTAAAAAACTGACTCAAACTCTCAGGCTAGATATGCTATGCATTATGGAATCCTGAATTCAAAATTCTTCTCTAGAGCAACCCTTATTTCAAAACCACCATAGGGTTTTTGATGTGGAAGAAAGCTATAATAATTTTCATTGTTTGGTGCCTATCAAGATATGGGTTAAATGAGCACCTGATAAGATCTCTTTCCACCCTGTTCACATTTCTTCCCAAATGATTACCGGGAGCATTAAATATGGGTCCTCTAAGACCTTTCTTCTCTCTGTTATATATGCTTCTAATCATCAGGAAGAGATAAAAACTCTCTGGGAGGATTTGAAAGCTATTACTCTGTCGGATAGCACCCCTTCGATCATCATAGGTGATTTTAACTACTATCAGTATCCTTCTGACAAATTGGGAGGTAATACTCTTCATCAAGGCCAACTTACTGATTTCAATGGATTCATTTTTAAAGCAAACCTTAAAGATCTGGCTTCTATTGGTTCCTCCTACATTTGGTACAATCAAAGAACTGTTAATCCAATACATATTAAGATTGAGAATGCTTGTTAATGATGAGTGGATGGAGGCCTTTCCTAATTCGCATTATGTGGTCAACCCACCATCTTTTTCTGACCATTGCCCGATCATCTTGTTGCCTGGGCATAAGGAAGTCACTCATCATAGGTTTCTTTTCAATAATTATTGGATTAAGTCCAAAGATTTTTGGTACCTCTTTCTCTTAATTTTCACGGGCATTGTAGAGATCTGCCTATAGTTGCTCTTTGCACACGTCTTAAGCAATTAAAGCTTGCCATTAAAGGGAAAGATTGGGATAACACCAAAATTATGGCTGATCAATTAAACTCTCTGTATGCAAAGCAAGAATCCTGTATTAACATGTTGAGCTCAGGCTGTTATATTGATGAGATTTCTTTGTCTCTTAAAAGCACTAATCAGCAAATTGCTGAAGTATCCTCCCTTTGGCTTTCCTGGATTTCTCAAAGAGAAAAAATTAAATGGATTTCAAATGGTGAAGATGTTCTTAAATTCTTATATTCTAAGATTTGCATGAGGAAGTATTACAGAAGTAATGCCATATCTCTCTCTCTATGGCCATTGCCTCTAACTCTTATAATGATGAAGTCAAAGATGACATCTCTCATTATCATGGACTTTTCGACCCCTCTAACTGATAGGCCTTTGATATCAATCATTTTCCTGTGGGTAAATCTATTCCTCCTGAATTCCTTTCTTCGCTAATGATTCCTTTTTCTGTGGTAGAAATCAAAAAAATTTTTCTGGAGCATCCAACTCTACCCCGAGACCTGATGGTTTAAACTTTGAATTCTAAAAAGCTACTTGGTTGGTGACTTGCCCCATTGTATGTAAAGTTGTCAGTAAATCGTCTCAAGACAACATTTGTTAGACACAGAGAGTACAAACAAAAATGGTCGTATAATTATAACAGAATCTGCATGTTCTCTCGCATGAATCTGAGCTACATGAATTCTCATATGAGGGGAGAATATTCTACGAGTTATTGTGAGCAGACATTATTTTATTAAAAATTTGGCTATTATAAATCTTTGACATTTGATTTTTACAAAGAAATATTGTCTAATTTTAATTAATTTATAAATTATTACTCAAATGGCTTTGGGGTTTCAAAGCATTTTGGATTTAATTTCGAAATATTATTTTTCTTTTATTCTTGTAGTGAGAAAACTTTATTATTATTATTTTTAAACACGAACACATTTTATTTCATAAAAGAAAGGGAATACAATACAAAGCGGCCAACCAACAACAAAACCCCAAAAGTACAGCCAGTACGAAAACCAACCATACGGGGGAAAGACCAAGTAAGACTCAGGGGAAGCCCCCAACACTAATTCCGGGCCAGCTAGGGACCATCCATGGTAAGCAGCTACAAAATACCAACACAACCATAAATTACGAACAACCAGCCAAAGCACCAAGGTTGCCAACCAGGCAGGCCAACAAGAGGGAAGCTGGACGCTTCATCATCATCGTCCAAAAAGCTCACAAAAAGCCTAAGTCGAAACAGTAAAAGGAGAAGCGAAAGCCTATTTCTTTTTGCCTTTACTTTTGCCCTTTTTACCACCAACATTGGGTTGAACTTGATCAATAATATGAGAAGCCAAAACCTCTTCATCAAATTCTACATCCTCCCCCTCAGAATGAGAAGAAAGAAAATCATCCAAAATCAGCCAATCTGTTTGCAATCGAACAATGTTATTCTTAGAGTTAGCCACATTAGTCTTTAAATCATCATTAGACATCACAGATATAGGCACATTAATAAAAGTAACAACACCCTTGGACTTAGAAGTAGGATAAGATGGGGATGTAAATAAATAGGGGAAGACATAACATCCCAGCCACAGGACTAACGAGAGAGGAAACACCACAACCCTCCAACTCAACGCAAGGAGAAATAGGTCCAAAAGGCATCACCTCCCCAGAATTAATCTCCAAGGACAACATTTCACTCAGCTCGGCCATGTCATCTACACCAGACATACTATCTTTAAGATTAATACCACAATTTAAATCTCCCAATTCACCATCAATCGACCGAGGAGCAGGGGAGCTAGGTTCCAACCCATCCACGAAAATTGGAGTAGGGACAATATGAGAAAGGTCCCCCTCCAGGCCAACAACATCCCCTGAGATAGGCCTAGCAGGCATAACCTCTACATAAATAGGGGGATTACTAACATGAAAATAACTCTAGGGAATAAGACCATCCGAAATAACATGATTAATATCTACAGACCTGGGCAACTCAACTAAATTTTCTACATTGCTAACAGTAGTCGCATAAACATCATGACATCCAACCCCTAAGAAAATAGGAGACAAAACAAGACTAGCAACCGAATGGACTAAACCATGGTTTGTCTCCAATTCCACAAAAATTTTAGCTCAGAGACAATAGAATTAAACTCTCGAGATGAAAAACCTTTTGCCAAATTGGGGTGTAAGAACAAACATTCTGATTTGGAGCAACCCAAAGATTTGCAATGAAAATCACTACAGGAAAACCCATCATTAACAGTAGACAAAATTCACTGGTAACGTAAAACATAGGACTGAAATATAAAGTTTCCATTGAATTTCTGACAAAATTCCATGCACCGATCTGGCACTCATTGGAAAAAGATTTTTGGCGTAAATAAAATGCCTGAACACTTCCCAGCATACATTATGACGTATTACCGGCGAAAAAGTGTGTGCCAATTACGTAGCTTTCCATTAGATTATTCTGGCGTTACATATGCCAAAATTTTTGGTATATAAATACACCAAAAATACTGGCAGACTAAATGCTGCAAAGGACACCGTAAATAAAGCAATGAATGTTATCCGACACTTTATCCGCCGGAAATATCAACTTATATGGGATGCCAAAATGAATCGATTAGTTTGTTGTATTGTCATTTCTAGGATCATACCAACATATTTTCCGCCAGAAACCTATAGCAGAAACAAAAAATTTTGCCTTCCTAGGCTGCAATCAGATTTCCATACCTGCAAACATATACAGATAATTGTTACACAACACAGATCTACACAGAACAAATATCAAGAACTTCAACAAATACTTATAAATATAAACGTAAACATTACAAATTGTTCATTAACATCAACCAAAGTTCAAAAACATCACAAATTATTCGTTAACATTAGTTCATATGACATTACAAAAATTAAACTACTCTGACTCCGTGGACTCATCCTCAGCTGGAGCTTCCTCTTTTCCACTCAAATGCTCCCTCATTTTGCATATTTCATCCAACAAATGATTGTGTTGCTCCTGCATCTACATCTGCATCTATGCTTGCAACTGAACTTGCCAATCAGCTTGTGATTTTCTTACTTGTTCTAGCTCCTCTTGAAGGGCAGTTATATGTTGACTAGGTAAAGACTCATATGAACTGGATGCGAAGTTGGATCTAGAAGAGGTCATCCCCTCGTATGTCTGGGCTTGCGAACCTAAATCATAAACCCTACCATGTTGCATTCCTTCTACGGCTTGCGACCAGATACGGTACTAAGAATACTCCACAGAGCCCTAGAAGAACCCTCACCTGTTGCGGCCTGACTCTCTCGAAGCCGTGTATACTCCTCCTGTGAAATTAGAATATATATATATTTTCGCTACACTTTCTAATGTTTGCAAACATATCGTGCATTCGAGTGAACCCGTCCTTCTCAAAATTCTTTCTAATTTTTTCATTATACTAGGGCATCCAACAAAAATCTTTCTGCATTCAAAAACATACAATATAGAATATATATGTTTGTTAGCTTAAGTAAAAAAGAATAAAACCTTTATTTAGACATAATATAAAAAATATTAAACAAAAATACCTCAAACTCTCTAAACCATATTTCACAGACTTATTTTGGGACTTTCTTCCAAGAAATATAAGAAGTATCAAACCTGCTCCGTATAATGTCCTGTATAAGGTTATATGAGAAAAACATATAATATAAAATAAATATGTTCTTTAGCTTAAGTAAAAGTGAATATATGTACGTGTCACCGTCAGGTGCTATCAATATTCGACCATCTGTCATCTCATCTGGTGCAGCTGGTGTCGAAGGTCCACATGTAGCAGACTAAGGGGGTTGTGGGGGATAGTATGGTGGAACATATGGTGGATATGGATAAGTAAGAGGGGCACCATAAGGTGGGGGTGGGTAGTAATGGTAGAAAGGAGTACTCTACATGGGATCTGGTAAAGGAAATCATGGGTCTGGTGAGTAGAACTGCGGGTTATTGGCTCCAAGAGTGGGTAAAGACTAAGTGGTAGGCTGAGAAGAAGTGGTAGGCTGAGTGGTAGGCTGAGCAGTAGGTTGAGTATATGTGGAAGGCTGAGAATGTGTAGCAGGCTGAGGCAAAGTGATCCCCTCAGTACGTACTGGCCTAGATGGTCCAGTTATAGAGATCTTCTTGCTGCGCCTATTAAAAATATTTTGTATCAATCCTATGCTAGGCTCTTCACCTGAAGCCATCTATACAGAAAAAATAAGAAAGGCACAAAATGAGATGGAAAATCACTTCCCTGATCGAAGAGGCGATGTCGGAAGGCACGAGCAAGGAAGGAAAATTGGAATAGCCACGGACGGAAAAACCCAAATAGAGCGCATGACGAAAAGAGTGAAAATTTGAGGAATTTTTATCGGTTTTTCTTGTATTAGAATAATTATTTCAATTAGGTTATGTATTACAATTTTTTTAGCTTATATGTAAAAAATCATGTGTCTTTAATGATATGCTCTCAACTTATCTTAACTATATCTATTAGATTTGTATAAGATTCTAAAATGATATTTTTTTCTACATAGCAAATATATTGAGCCCTTTTCTTCTTAATTTATAATGGGAATGTAAAATATTTTCTCCATCACTCATTCACCAATGATGCTCTATTAGGAATTTTGCCCCTAGCGTAGCCCCCATCGACATTTTACTGCTCGTTCGTGCTCTTTTCTTCAGAGAAGTCCCTCTTCATGGTGGCTAATCAAATTTGATTTGATGATATGTGATTTTTGAACAGTTAATTCATGTCTTGATCCTTTATTGATGCTCTTTTGAGGTCTTCCTCTCCCTTTGCAAACCTTAAATCATCTTCATTTCATGGGTTTCCTTCTCTTTGGATTTTGAAGGAAGAGGTCTTAGATCTTGTTGCACCCTTTTCCTTCTCTCTAGTTAGATATTTCCCTAATTAGATGCTCTCTTTGGATGTGATTCAGAAGTTTTTCTTTAACTTAAAATTATATAGTGTGTTTTTTGTAACCTTATTGGATTATCTTTGTGGTCTGATTAAACTGTGCTACGATTATGATTATTATTGTTTGTTTGCTCATCGTTCTTATTTTATGAGTAATTGCTGCATGAAATTAAGAAAGTAGTCAACATTTGTGGACATTTTGGAGAAATATGCCTTGATACTGGTTTGGGTCACCTTCCCAAACCTCCAACCTCATTTATTTTCTCATCATATCTTACATGGTCTGGTTTTTTTTTTTTTGACACCCTCTTTATACTAATACTGCCACCGCGGTGGACTCACGTCCGTCAAGTGCTAGAGTTTTCGTGGAGCTCAACATTACAAAGTGGTATCCTTATAAGGTTTGGTTAGGTCCAAAGAAATTTGGTTATATTCAAAGTGTTTTGATGGATGAATTTCCATCCCATGTTAAAGTTGTATTTTATTAGGCTACTCTAAAAATGATTGTGTTAGCCTCAATCCCCATTTAGCTAAGGATCCTGCTCCTCAGGTTAATGGGAAAAATGATGGGGTTGATATAGTGGTTGTTGGTGGTAAGGATCTTTTTGTAATAGCAATGCTGCTATTACTGGGCATGTAGTGTCCATTTCTTTGGTTCTTTGGGACCCTTTATTCCCTCATGTTATTATTTCTGATTCAGAAAAGGTTATTGATGATAATTTTACATAGGTGGGAATAGATTTAGCTTAACCTGTTCTTTTCAATTCTTCTAATCATTGTGATCTTCCCTCTTTGGAGGCTTCTCCAGTGTAAGTGGAGAGTGAGAGTATTGTTAATGAGGAGGTTAATAACTTGTATGTTATTCCTATTGATGCTTTTCATTCACCTGCTTCTCCTATTGGTAGTGATAAGGAAATTTGCATGTGAACACAGTGGTTTTGGATGAATCTTCTAGTGGAATTAATGTTGAATCGCCCTTTCTTTCTTCAGAACTTTCTTTGTCTCCGAATGTGAAACAAATTGGGATCGTACCATTGGTTAATGTTCTAATTTATCTTATTACTAATAATGAATTAAAAGCTCAATTGTTATTAAATAAGAAGGATAGTTGCTTGGACCACTGTGATTGGTTGGATGTGTCTATCTCCTCGCCTTGTAGGGGGGGTGCTGGGGAAGATCTGGATGGTATCATTGACGAGTTTCTTGTATTGTATATCTTGAAGGTTGGTTAGATTGTGGATAATACTTCCTCTTGTTGAAGTGATAAATGAGGCAGAAGAAAAATCTAGAAAAAGGTAATTATTGTTCTTTGCTTCTGCTCTGGTTGTTGCTGGTTTTGGAATTTAATTGGTAGCCTTATGATTTTTTGTTAGCTGGTTGGTGTTTGGGTTTTTGTTTGTGTTTTTTGGCTTTGGGTTGGCTTTGTCCTGGTAGAGTTATTGTGGCTTTTGGTTTGTTATCTCGATTAGGGTGTTCTTGCTAGTGTAAACAATGTGGGTGTTGACTAGTTGGATTTGTTGGTGGATACTTGGCTGGTCCGTTTTTCAGGGTCATACAATGATGAGATAGGTTTCCTCCCCCCTGGATGGGCTTAGCTTATTTTGGCAACCTTAGAGGTTGTTTCATCTGCTCCATCAATGATGACTTTTGTTTCGTTTTTGGGACTTCTTGCCGTTGCATTCTCTACCTCCATTGATGGCCGAGGATTGGCGACTGGCTGGCATTCTGAGTCCGACTGACTTCAGAGCCTTTTTTATTTGCTATATTTTTTGCTTTTTTTTAATTTTTTGATTACTTTGCAATCTATCACTTATTCTTGTATTTTAAACTTTATATTTTTCATGTTTTGACCTCCTTTGGCCTGGTTGTATGTCCCTCTTCATCTTTGGAATAAAATAATGATTAGCTTAAAAAAATGTAAAACATTTTCTCTAGTTTTTACATGTTTTAAGAATAATTAAAAAAAGGGATGACATCCTCTTAACTGGTTGATATGAGCCCTAAACAAATTATAAAATGACAAGGGCTGAGAAATAGTCAAATGTTGATATTTTGTACATAAAATCCATTATTTCTAAAATTTATAAATCTACCTTTCAAAACTATAAAATAGCTCTAAAACTTTTACTTAGACATATATGCTTCTTGAAATTGCATTTTGGCAATTGTAATCCCTAAAAAAAAAGCTTAAAAATCCAAAAAAAGTAAATTGTATACCAATGAACCTAAGCTTATTCTAATGTGCATCAAGTGCAAAATCTCTCATTTTTCTCATTCATAAAAAATTTCAAAATGTCCCAAATAAAATGTGTACATTCATATATATATATGAAAATTATTTTCAAAGCATTATAAGAGAAACCAATGCTATCAATCAAAATGATATTTACTCGTTCATTTAATCTATTTAGTTGTCTATTAAGGAACCATATTCCTTCAATGAATTATAGGCGACGAGATTATTTAAATTGTACTCTTTAGTTTTTGTCTAGTGAATTTAAAGAAATATGGAGAATCAAACTAAGGAAAAATGAAATCAAGCTTGCTCGAATCAAATTCAAACCATGAGACAATTTTGAGTCGGCTTATGTATGTCAATCCGATTTTGAATTGACACTCGAATGGCCCAAAAATGAATCATTCAAACCCCTAAAAATGCATATGCCACATTCTTAGTATGCCTGATAACTCATTAACTATCTTGACATTCTAAATATGACAAATTCTAAGTCTCTAATTTGCCTTCAAATTAATTGAGTTCTTTTATTTAGTAACTAGCTTATTCATCTAACTATGAACAAGATTATAAAGTCCTATTGATGTTACAAATCTACACATAATATATTCATAATATAAAATACATCAAGAGCTCATAATGCAATTTTATTTTTAGCACTTAATTGGAATTGCTTAATTCTCTTCCACCCAAAAAAAATTTCTATTTTTTTCAACACTATAGACAAAAAATTTCCTATTTTTTGCACTACTATAGACATAAAATTTCCTATTGTTGCGGGCTAAGAAATTCAAGATGGTAGAGTACAAAGATTTTATGTCTAGCACACAAATAGGAATATGAAGAGACAAAGAGACATTATAGTTTTAACGTGAAAAATTCTATAAAGGGGAAAAATCACGGGGCCTCGCCCAATTAAAAGAATTCCATAATTATTTGAATGAAATACATAGATCTATCTGTTTTAAATAAAGGGAAAATACAATATGTTGAAGATTTTCTCCAAACACCAAACAAGTGATTATGATCTTAAATGGATGAGATAAGAATAAGTGAACGTTTGTTGGCAATCGCTATCGCAAAGAGATCTAGTATTGTTCGACGAGAGGGCACAAGTCTGTGTTGCAACTCAAGCTTATGAGTTTATGTTTTTGATGATAACAAATATTATGGTTCACTTTCTATTGTCTACTTGTATTTGTAATATATGTTTGTTTATTTGTATATTAACATTTCAGGAATACCATGGAACATCAAACAAAGAATCAGAGCTCAAGATTGGGTTGAATAATATTATGTTATAAAAGGGTATGTAATTTTCATTGATGTAATTTTGATTTCTTGAGTCAAATCTTATAAGGGTGTATGCTTTCTTGGTGACCATGCACACACACACTCAAGGGAGTGAGATCTAATCAAATCCAGAAGATCAAGTTTTGAACTAATCGTACTGGACGATTTTAGATTGTCCAGGACGATCCTTTATGATCTTGAAAAATAGCCACCAATGCTAATTTAGGAAAGATTTTAAGATTTAATTTTTGTTCAAATCATCCCAGATAATCTGGATCATTCAGGACGATCAATATAAATCATGCCTAAATTGATCCAGTGATTAGAGGATAAATTATGGTTAAACTTTTGAATCTGATCATCCTGGACGATTTGAATATCATATAGGACGATGTTTGCTGACATACTTGATTTTCCTAAATCGTCCAAGCCAAAATACCATAATTTTTCTTCTAATCATCCTGGATGATCCACAATATCATCCTGAATGATCTGTACATTTTTGTACTAATCGGTCTGGACTATCCAAATATCATCCAGGACTATCAGGTCAAATTCTGTACATCATACTGGACGATCCTGCGATCATCCATGACAAGTTTGGGTGCCGAAATTGAGTTTTTAGGGTTTTCTGAAGCCCTCTTTTTAAGCACATCATATGGGATGATCATGCGATCGTCCTATATGATATTTGGCACCAAAATTGAGTTTTAGAGTTTTCTTAAGCCCTCTTTTTAAGCATATCATACGAGACGATCCGGCGAATGTCCTGGATGATAATGTCAGTTTGGTGCATTTAAGAGCCTTTTTGGAGCTCTTCTGTTTAAGCTTTGTCAAGGAACTTGGTATGTGTCTTTGGAAGCCATTGAAGCTTTATTCTTTTGAGGAAACTTGAAGAGAGAGCTTGAAAGGGATAAAGGAAAGGGTGGAGCTTGAGAGAGGGAGAAAATCCTTTGAGGTGGTTTCAAGGGAGTGTGGAGGGGGTTTTGTTGCATATCTGTTTTTCATAAATAGAATTTTGATGATTGCAAACACTTCTGCTTTACTTCGACTGCCTTTCCTACTAACGTTTCAGGACCACATGATCGAGACCGTAAGCTGAACCAACTCAAGATTGGGTAGATTAGGTCTGAGTCAATCTGTTATGTACTATTTTCCTTTCTTTAGTCAAATGTAACCCTTATGGTTCCCAATGCTAAGTAACCTTGCACACACACACCTTGGGAATTTTTCTGACTATTTCTTAGAGTTTATAATTTTTGGTAACATCGGCCGGGCCGACATTCATATCGGCCTAGATGATGGGTTCAAAAATAGAAATCCTAATAAGGGCATCATGATTAAGGCAGTCATCATAAAAATGATCAGCTCGAACAATATTATATCGACTGGAATGATATGCTCAAATTAGAAAGAATCAGCCATCATGATCTATTTAGGTATTCTTTAATTTAGGACATCATCCAGGACGATATCCTATCGGCCTAAACGATGCAGCAAAATTATGCCTAAATTTATCTGGTAATTATGGAAAGCAATTAAGGCTGATTGCACGATCACATCAGTTAGGCCGATCATAGGATTGGCCGGAATAATGGCGTGGACGATTGACATCTGCCTACTTTAATTCAGAGCGATGACCAGGACGATTTGGCTCGGATTTTAACAAATCGGCCAGGATGATATTCTATTGGCCTGGACGATGTGAACAAAATTACTCTAATCATCCCAAACTGACTGGGCTGATTGAACAAAATTTACACTGATCGGCCAAGCCGATACCCCTATCAACCTGGATGATAAAGTCATTTTGTATAAAATTTGAGCTTTTCCAAAGCTCTTCTATTTAAGATCTCTTGCTCTACCTTAGAAAAATGAGTGAGCGCTGTTGTCTTGACCTGAGAGAGCCTAGGGAGAGGGAGAGAGAGAGAGAGAGAGAGAGAGTGTGAGAGAGAGAGAGAGAGAGGAACTTATGAAGGGGAGTTTGTGAGAGGATTCACAAAGGTTGCTCCAAGCAAGGTTCCAAGTCATCTTCTTTGTTCTTCATCCTTCGTCCTTGGGAGGTTCTTGGGAGGTCAACTTCTGCAAAAGGTCGGGTTCTCTGCCCGCTTCAGGAAGAAGCAAAAGGAGTCGGTTCTCTACCACACCTGGGTTGGTGAAAAGGAGTTTGTTGTAAAGGCTTCTCCGCCTAGCTGTGGGAGCTAAAGGAGAGACACTTAGTTAGTGCAATACTCGGAAGGTGCCTCCGAGGAGTTGACGTAGGTCAAGGTTTGACCAAACCACTAAAAATCCGGTGTGATACTTCTTTGTTTTATTTTCGCATTTATTTTTTTGCACATTGATTTCTTTGTGGTGATATTGGTTTGGTTTTAAGTTTTGTGCTTTGATTGTAATAATTTTTTTTAAAAAAATACCAATTTACCACCCCCCCCCCTCTTGGTTAGCCTCGAGCTAGTTCTTAAGGGCTTAACATCCCTAACAAACTTTCAAGTGGTAGCAGAGCGGGATTCATAAAATTAAGTTTAAAAACTTTTTGAATTTTGATCCATGGCCAACAACGAAAATTGTAATACTGCGGAAGGGTATTCTATTACCCGACCACCTTTATTTGATAATATCCCTTTTGATTTTTAGAAATCTCGCATGTCTTCATTTTTACAATCAATTGATTATCGCATGTGGATGCTTGTTAAGGATGGTTATACACCTTAGACTGGTAAACTTAATGATGTTACTATTCTTCTTCCTTTTGCTAAATTGACCCATGATGATAGGGATTTAGCTCAACTTAATACAAAGTGTTTGAACTTTTTTTTGTACTTTAAAATTTGAAGATTACATGTGTGTTTCAACTTGCACAACTGGTAAAGAGATTTTGGATAAATTGTGTATCACTTATGAAGGAACCAAAGAAGTTAAGCAATCTCGTTTGAATATTTTATTGCATGATTACAAAGTTTTTCATATGAAACATAATGAAATGATTTCTAAAATATATACAAGGTTTACTCAGATTGTTACTTCATTGCATGCATTAGGAAGAGAACTTACTAACTATGAAAAAGTGAACAAAATTTTAAGATGTTTGCCTTCCTCTTTTGATGCTAAAATTACTGTAATTTCTGAATCTAAAGATTTAAATACCTATTAGATTAATAACTTACTTGGTTCACTCATTGCTTACGAGCAAGGGGTGAGCCAAAGAAATCTTGATGCAGGTGAGATGAAGAAGGAGAAAATGGTGGCACTTAAGGAAAATAACTCGAACAATGACACCTCCGGGTCTGAAAGCGATGATGTTGCCTTAATCACGAAGCAATTTAAGAGCTTTTTAAGGAAGAAGAACAAGAATCATCAGAAGTGGAATAATGGTAAGGGTAATAAAAATTTCAAGAATTCTAATGATATAATTTGTTTTGAATGCAGGAAGTCAGGACATGTTAAAGCTGATTGCCCTACACTCAAGTCTCACCCAAGCAAGGAAAAGGATGAGAAGAAACCCAATTCCAAGAAGGATAAGAAGAGACTCCAGAAGGCATTCTGGGCGGATTCTACATCAGACTCTCTAAGACTGAACCTGAAGAGAAGACAACAAACTTGTGCTTAATGGCAGCCAATAATCTTGGTCAAAGTGACTAAGAAGAGGTTTGTGAACCAACTTATGATCAATTATTAGAAAATTGTGAGCACATGCATGCATCATATAAAGAACTCAAAAAATCTCAAGCTAGTCTGAAAGTGGGATTTTTAAATTTATAAAAGGAGCATGAAATTCTTTTAAAAGATCACTCCCAAATTAATAGCAATCACATGACTTTACTTGATGAATTTGATACATTAAATAAAAAGCACACTGAATTAACCAATGCACATGATTCTTTAAAAATATCTCATGCTGAGTTAGAAAAAGAATTAACAAATCTCAAAGTTTTTGAAAATAAACCATTACATGCTTTTCAAAACTTTAAAAGAAAGCATCACCATAAGAGTAGATTAGTGCATCATTTTCTTGGAGTTAGATGTTTTTCATGTGGCATGTTATGACACATATCACACACTTGCACCATTCACCATAGTTTGCATTGGGTCTGGAGACCCAAGTTATATGACTCACAGCATGCATTGCATTCTACTTTTCATAAGAATAAATCCAAACATGTTTGGGTTCCTAAATCTGACATTTGATAATTTTGTAGGCAAGCTCTCACAAAAGGCCTCGTGAGAGCATGTGGTACCTGGACAGTGGATACTCTCGACATATGACTGGCGATGCCAATCAATTCATTTTTCTAGAGTCCAGGATAGGAGGCAAGGTGACTCTTGGAGATAACACCACCAGGAAGGTGGTAGGCTCAAGTATAATTGGTAATTCTAAGAACCTTTTGATTGAAAATGTTTTGCTTGTAGATGGACTGAAATATAACTTGCTCAGCATCAGTCAGTTTTGTGACAAGGGTCTCATCATAAAATTTTTGGCAAATTCATGCATTATCAGCTTAAATAATAACACTATTTTGCAGGGAAAGCAGATCAACAACATTTATATGCTTGATTTAAATAATATTGAATGTGCTGCTTCATTTTGCTTAAAAACTATTGTTGATGATTCATAGGTCTGGCACAGGAGATTATGTCATGCCAGTATGAAAACCCTTAGGAAAGTGATCCAAAAAAACCTAGTTAGAGGTGTCCCCAAGCTTAAGTTTTCAAAAGACCACCTTTGTGATTCCTGCTAATTAGGAAAGCAAGTCCACTCCACTTTTCACTCCATTAAGTACATTAGCACCTCTAGAGCTTTAGAAGTCCTTCACATGGATTTATTTGGACCTATTAGCACTGCCAGCTTGGGAGGGAAAGTCTATGGTTTTGTGATTATCAATGACTACTCGAGGTTTATTTTGATTAGATTTCTATCACACAAAAATGAGTCTTTTGATGAGTTTAGAGCCTTCTTCACTTGGATTGCTAAAAAAAGCTAAGGGTTGTTGAAGATCTTGACCCATTTCATAGGTACCATGGGGAGTAGTTGAAAATGAGAGATTTCGAGATTTTTGTTTGAGGGATAAGGGGATTAGCCCACAACCTTTTCAGCTCCTAAGGATCCCTCAACATAACAAGGATAAAGCTTGAAAGAAGAAACGAACCTTAGTGGAAGTCTGCCTAGAGCCATGCTTGTTTGAGTATTCACTTTCCAAAATACTTTTGTTGTGCTAAAGTAGGTTAGCCACAGCTTGTTAAATGTGTCTGAATAGCGTGAATTTTATGGAGCCAAATTAGATAGACACCCTATGAGATCCTTAAGGGTAGGACACCCAAATCTTCCCCACCTTCATGAGTTTGCGTGTAAAGATTTTTCATAATCACAATAATGGGAAAGTCTCACTTAGGAAACAATTGAATCCCAAAATCGTCTGATAAGGACGTGTTATAGGAAATATTCTAGAGTTGGAAAATCTTTTAGTGGTTTTAATAGCAGGACTTTTGGTGATAAAGGGGAAATCTACTCATGCTAGTGTTTGATGTCGCTCTGAAATCCTGAAAGCCCTAAATTAGGATGATGTCTGATGTTGGGAGAGATTACCACTGGGGAGTAGAAAATTTAGAGAAGAGGGTAGAACACCAGAACACTGAAGGAGTAGGAGAGGTTACCCAATGAGTATAAAATATAGATCTGGAGGAAAGGGTTGAACCTTCACACACTTTGCCTAGAGATTGGAGATTCTTTGAGTCACCCTAAAGATTTGATCTTAGGAGACCCTTCTGATAGAGTTAGGACTAGGCATGGACTTAGGAAGGAAGTGAACCACTCTAGCTTTATCTCAATGACTGAACCCACCAACATAAACCAAGCCCTTTCTGATGAGTTTTGGATCTTAGCCATGCAGGAGTTGAACCAATTTGTTAGGAATGATGTCTTGTAGAAAGATCTAAGGGATAAAGTGTAGTTGGAACCAAGTGAGTCTTTAAGAATAAGGTGAATGATTCTGAAGTGGTGGTTAGGAATAAGACAAGATTAGTGGCTAAGGGGTATAACCAAATAAAAGGTATAGATTTTGAGGAGACTTTTACCCCTGTAGCTAGATTGGAATCCATTAGAGTGCTAGTAGACTTTGCCTGTTATAAGGGATTTAAGCTTTTCCAAATGGATGTTAAGAGTGCCTTTTTAAATGGGGAAATAAAAGAGGATGTGTTTGTAAAACTACCCCCAGGTTTTGAGAGTTTCCAATTTCCAAATCATATTTTTAAATTCAAAAAGGCATTGTATGTATTAAAATAGGCACCCAGAGCTTGGTACGAGAGGCTTAACACATTCTTACTAGAGAGGGAGTTTGTTAAGGGGAACGTAGACACCACCCTTTTCCTGAGGAAAGTAGGAGATAATTTACTCATTGTTCAGATCTATGTCAATGATATACTTTTTGGATCTTCTAATAAAAGGCTATGTGATGATTTTTCTAAAATAATGAGTAAGGCATTTGAGATGAACATGATTGGAGATTTGTCCTACTTTTTGAGATTTAGTATAAAACAAAAGGATGATGAAACCTTTCTAAATCAATCAAAATACATAAAGGACATCTTGAAAAAGTATGAAATGGACAAAGCCAAGCCAATTATTACTCCCATGACCTCAGGAATTCAGTTGGATAATGACCCAAATGGAAAATCAGTTGATCAGAAGAAGTATAGAGGGATGATTGGATCTTTATTTTACCTGACTGCTAGCCGACCTGATATAATATTTAGGATTTGTCTCTATTCTAGATTTCAAGCTGATCCTAAGTAATCCCACCTGATTGTTATTAAGAGAATTCTCAGATACCTTTTAGGGACCCAAAACTTACGAATCTGGTACCCTAGGCACAACACTTCCTTTGAGATTATTGGATATTATGATTCTGATTTTACAGGATGTATGGTGGATAAAAAAGCACTTTTAAAAATTATCAATTCATAGGACAGTCTTTAGTCTCCTAGTCTAGTAGAAAGCAAAACTCTGTTGCACTTTCCACTGCTGAAGCCGAGTACATTGCTTTAGGAAGTTGTGTGGCCCAAGTCCTTTGGTTAAAATAGCAAGTACTAGATTTAGGATTACCTGTAGGCACCATCTCAGATCTTTGTGACAAAACTAGTGCCATCTACATTTCTAAGAATCCTATCCAACATTCAAGGACTAAGCACATTGACATAAGGCACCACTTTATTAGAGACCATATGACTATGGGAGACATTGAGTTACACCATGTGGCAATTGAGAATCCACTGGCTGACGTATTTACTAAAGCACTGGCCTTCGACACTTTCAGCACTTTAAGGACCAGATTGGGTGTGATTGACATTAATGCATGAACTTGATCTCTACTTATTTTTGATATGTTATATGCTGATTACTTTGCTTTATCTTTTGTTAGTTTGTTAGTTGTTTTTTTTTTTATTGTTTTCTTTACTTTTGGTACTTTAATTTTTGTATGCCTTAATGTGTTTTTCTAAAATCATCGCTAAATTGATATCTTATGCCTTGTTTTTGTCTTTTTGAAAATTTGTAATCAATATTTTATATCTCTTAATCTGCTAAAGGGTAAAAACATCGTTGATTGTGTCTCTTTCTCTAACCTATTTTGGTGGTGAAATTTTCTTTTCTAAACAAAAGTATAACTCAAATTAACAACTAGATTTTCCAATTGAGATATTTTCTATGTTACTATAGTAATCTAGCTTATATTTATAATTATCAATTTTTTTATTTACTTCAAGATTTCTCGTTATCCTGTTAATGCATCTCTCATATGATTTTTGATCCTGTTTTTTGGGTTGTTCTTCCCTATATTAGAGAGTGAGTTTTCTTTTCTAATATCTAGAAGATATACTAACAACTAAGAATATTTAAGAGTTTTTGGAAAAGAATCTAGCTTGCAAAAATAATATAAAAAAGTGGTCAATGATGCCAAAAGCAATAGATGAGCAATGATGCCAAATTTAAAAAAAATATACAAAGTGTATCAAAAATTAGAAGATGCACAAAGTGCGTCATTCAATGGATAAGAGGCACAAAATGAGCCCATAAAAGGCAAGCTATCTTCCTTTTTTCCAAATCTTAAAACTTAGAAGATTTCATGTATCACTTGAGATTTTTAAAGACTTGATTTCGAATTTCGTGATTGTAAAAAACTACTTTTATACATTATTTTATAAGATATTTTACTGAAACCCAGTCTTGATTGGATCTCTTTTTCTTATCCAATTATTTTTTCTAAATTAGTCATTTTGATTTTAAAAGATGATTTTATCCTAAAAAAAGTCCGAGCTCAGGGTTAACATGATCGGATATTTTACCATTTTTTTTTTGGATTTTTTATGTTGGTAACTCAATAACTTACAAATTTTTAAAATCAATCACATGGAGACTATATCATGTTCATGCCATGATTTAAAAAAAAATCATTTCTTTGCTAGTTTTTATGCCTTTTTCATGTTTTATCGTTGTTATTGTTAGTTGATTTTATTATTTTTGGGCCTTCTCTGATCACTCCATCCTACCTCTGATTTCAATTTTTTTGTCGCATCAGCCTGGCCGATATTTATATCATCGTGGCAGATCTGCTCATCGTTCTTCAAAAACCCCATCAGTTGAATTATTTTGACTTTTTTGCTCTTCATAGTCCTGGACAGTCCATTATCATCCTGGACGATATGATCGTCCTCTGTAACAATCATCTAGATTATCCTGGCATATAAATATTTCATCATGGATGATGCATTTATTTATAATCGTCTCATCTGATACACTTGTTCATCCTGGATGATACACGTATCAGGACGTTTAAAATCTATAAATTTTTTCGGGACGATCCATTTTTGGACAATCGGCCCAGACGATCTACCTGTTCGGCCCGATCGATACACATGGCACTTGATTTAAATGCTTTAAATTCGATCGATATGATCCATTATTGGACATCGTTCTGGACGATCCACAAAATCAGCCCGGACGATATGCTTTTTCAACGGTCATCCGACTTAACTCCTTGGGATGATCGCTTGTGTCTAATCATCTCGGCCGATATCAGATCGGCCCAGATGATCAGACCGCCTTTTTAACCAATCGGCTTATTCGCAATAATTGAACCATATCGGCTTGGACGATCCTGCGATCGACCTAGCCGATCTGGCAAATCCTTTAAATTCAGAGCCTTCCAGCCATTTTCTTCACTCAAGCTTTCTCACATTCCTTGTAGTCTAGCTCTAGTGATCTACTTTCTAAAAAATAGCAGGAGGGAAACACTCTCGTCACACATCCAGAAGTTCCTCGAGGCCATACTAGACCCTCGTTTCATGGAGACGGATGCTCAAGCTGCCTACCTGCGCTACAAGGAGGTTGGAATCACAGTCTCCCGAACCATTAATCCAGATTATCTCTCTTATCCAGTACTCAACTTAGTTGCTCATACCGCCTTGTTCTTTCTTTTGACTATGGTTGTCCCCTTCAATTCTCAACTTTTGTATGAATTATTCGTAAGCCTCAGAATTAATTCTTCCTACACTGCTCTTGCCTCATATGTGAATCGACGCTCCGTCAAAATCACATATCAGGATTGCCAAGAACTTCTATAACTTTCTACCATATGGGACAAACTCCATACCCTATATTCTGATCCTAATTTTAACTTGGCTTCGGCCAATCACTTCCTTCGGAACACCACAGCCCCCTTTCATGTTTGAGAGACTACCTCTTTACTCAAAGATGTTAGGACTGTTCAACACGTCCTTCGCACCTCTATAATCCCAAAGGCTGGTGATCGTGTCCACATTATTCCTCTTTTTTCAATCACCACTTTTTACATTCTAGCCCATCACGAATTAAATGCAACCGACTTGATCTTTCGTTACATCGATCACTTAAGTACAATTTGAGATCCAGGTTATAGGAGGAAACCAAATCTTTCCCTAGTACACATCATTGCATATGTTCTAGAAACAAAATATAACCTCCAATATCCTGTTAAACTAGATCTCCCCACTGCTTTCCACTCCAACATTTCCTTTCAAACTCTTCACAGTACTTGTCTCCACCTGAGGGACGGGGAAGCTCAGGCAGGGGAAGATGAGGCTCCTACACCTGCTCCTGCACATGTCCCGCTCCGCCAGCACTCTCAGCTGGATCAGTTGGTGGAGCACTTTGACCAATGGGAGGCCCAATTTGACACTTACATTGTTGCAGAGGAGGAGCAACATGCTGAGGACATAGCCCGCTATGAGCAGGACCGCATGAAGGATTTAGCCTATTTTGACGCTTACATTGCTCACCAGCAGTAGCAGCACGACCATGACATAGCCTGGTTTGGTGCTCAGTTTACTACACTGGCTAATTATTTTCAGCAT
Organism: Dendrobium catenatum; assembly: GCF_001605985.2. Taxonomy (NCBI): domain Eukaryota; kingdom Viridiplantae; phylum Streptophyta; class Magnoliopsida; order Asparagales; family Orchidaceae; genus Dendrobium; species Dendrobium catenatum. Next base: position 22,913,740 of record NW_021319083.1, read on the forward strand.
CCTCCACCACCACCTCCTCCACCTTCAGATGATCAGGGCCCATCATTTTAATAGTCTTTCTTTTGTTGTAGTTTGTTCTTATTTTTTTGTTGGTCGTTTCTATTTTTTGCTTTATTTTTTTTCCCTCCTTTTTGTGATGTCAAAGGGGGAGTGATCTATTATACTACTAGTTTCTTTGTACTTTGATTTTGTTAGTTACGTTGTGGTTTGATTTTAATAGTTCATTTGTGTTCTTTTTCTTCATATTATCTTCATTAAACTGACTGAACTCAAATTTTTTTCTTGTGTGTTTTCCATCATCAAAAAGGGGGATATTGTTGCATATCTATTTTCAGAAATATAATTTTGATGATTGCAAACACTTTTGCTTTACTTCGACTGCCTTTCCTACTAACTTTTCAGGACCATAAGATTGAGACCGTAAGCTGAACCAGCTCAAGATTGAGTAGATTAGGTCTGAGTCAATCTATTATATACTTTTTTCCTTTCTTGAGTCAAATGTAATTCTTATGGTTCATATGTTAGGAAAGTTGCTATTTGCATGTTTTACATTCTTGCAACTTGTATTATTTTGATGATTCCAAATATTATTGTTTTATGTGTAGTTATCTCCTAACACTTTTTGGAAGATTTGTTTTTGCTCTCTAGACCCAACATCATAATGCTAAGTAACCTTACACACACACACACCTTGGGAATTTTTTTGATTGTTTCTTAGAGTTTATTATTTTTGGTAACATCGGTCGGGCCGATATTTATATCAGTCTGGATGATCAATTCAAAAATAGAAACCCTAATCAAGGCATCATGATTAAGGCAGTCATCATTAAACCAATCAGCTAGGATGATATTATATCGGCCAAGACGATATGCTCAAATCAGAAAGAATCAGCCACCATGATCTATTTAGCTATTTTTTAATTTAGGATATTATCCAGGATGATATCCTATCGGCCTGGACGATGCAGCAAAATTATGCCTAAATTAATCTGGTAATTATGGAAAGCAATTAAGGTTGATTGTATGATCACATCGGTTGGGCTGATTGCAGGATCAGCCAGGATGATAGCGTGGATAATTGACATCGGCCTACTTCAATTCCAGGCAATGTCCAGGATAATTTGGCTCGAATTTGAACTAATCGGCCAGGATGATATTTTATCGGCCTAAATGATGTGACCAAAATTACTCTAATCGTCCCAAACCGACCGAGCTAATTGAGCAAAATTTATGCTAATCGGCCAGGCTGATACCCCTATCGGCCTGGACGATAAAGTCGATTTGTATAAAATAAGAGCTTTTCCATAGCTCTTCTATTTAAGATCTCTTGCTCTACCTTAGAAAAATGAGTGAGTGCTATTGTCTTAACCTGAGAGAGCCTAGGGAGTGGGAGAGAGAGAGAGAGAGAGAGAGAGAGAGAGAGAGAGAGAGAGAGAGAGAGTCCGAGTAGAGCTGGATCTTCAAGATCGGGTGGATCTTGGGAGAGGTCTGGATGCTGGGAAAAGAGCTAATGGTGTTTCAGTGAAGATTTGAGAATGAGGTAAGCAATGTATCAATGCAGGTGTCTCCGGTTTGTATGAGACGATGGAAGATTATGGAGGAACTGAGTTAGAGGATTCCTTGATGATGTTGTGGCTAATAGAGAATCTGCAGATTTCTTGTTGAAGATATGGATTTCTGCTGTTAGTTGGTGGATGTTGTAGGTACCGTGAACAATAACTGGTGTTGGTTGATCAATGAAGAGGTTTGCAGGAGCTGACAGATTGTTCTGTGGACGGATTATATCGCTGTGTCATCAGGGCAGACCAAGAGAGAAGGCTATTGATTCCTGATCGTGAGAGTCCGTAACTGAGCCGGGCTGCGGAGAAGTAAGTAAACTTGTGGATAATCCCATCTTTGGTCTAAATAGACCCTTATTTACTGTTTGGGCCGGTTTGAGTCCGCATTGGAGATCTTGGGAAGGGTTGACTTCGCATATGGGTGAAAACGACCATGCTTTGGTTTGAACACTGGAACGCGTCTGCAAGCGTAGCTTGGATTTAGTGTTCTGGGGAAAGTGTCTGAGACCATGGGTTCTGCAGATGGAGAGGGTGAATGGAGTGGTCTTGTTTCAAAGACACTAATTGGTAATGCGGAATGCCAATGCAGGTGTTCGTGTAATGGCTTATGAAGAGTTTTCCTTCATCCAACTTCAAATTCCAAGGTGCTGGTAAGTCAGTTAAAAAGGAAAATTGTAATGGAGATGAAAGCTGCATCAAATGCTTGGAGGAAATCTCTGCAGTTAAACCTGAATGTGATTGAAAATCGTTGACAATGGTTTTAAGAAAGATGGGTGTTAATTAATTTAAACAAAGCCAGGAGCATATTCAGAATGTGACAGAACATTGATCTGCAGCCTGCTTGGCCGAGGCGTCTTCCTTTTTGGGTGTGCAAAAATGCAGCTGAATATGATAAATGGGACATATGGGGTTAACTCAAGATCACGCTCGATGGTGCTGATTTTTCTTATTGTTGTTTTGGTGAACATGGAAGCTAGAGATAGTTTTTGATTGGTGGACCTTGGTAGCGTTTGCTGGTCAAATTATTGGACTGGAAACAG
>NW_021319083.1:22917197-22927373 GCF_001605985.2 Dendrobium catenatum
TAGAACAATGGAAAACTGGATTGTCGTCCAAATCCTTGAAAGGTTTTACGTCTCCTGTTTGGATAAGGTTACCAAATTTACCATTAGAGTACTGGGATGAAGCCAATTTGGCTAGGCTGGCAATGGGCATTGGTGAACCTTTATTTATGGATGAGCAAACGAAGCTTTGGAACAGGTGTGCTTTTGCACGTATTTGTATCAGAATGGATTTGTCTAAGCGATTGCCTAAAGGCATTTGGGCTAATGGTTTGGAAGGTGCTTTCTTCCAACCCATTGAGTATGAAGGGATCCCCCTGATTTGTTTGAATTGTGGTAAGGTGGGACATAAGGCTGAATTATGTAAGGAGGTGCAGGCACGGCCTAAACAACAGGAGTTGAAAACTGGGGAAGTGAAGGATCAGTTTTGTTCTATTGCAGATGGATTGGGTGTGGCCGCTAATTCATCTGGTGTTGGCCTGAGTTGTTCATTGGGATTGGAGGGTGCAGATTCTAGGCTGAATTTTGGGAAAATTCATGAAGTTGTTGGCTCTACTGATGCTGATATTGATCATGAGGAATGGACAATTGTCACAAGGAGGAAGAGACCAAATGTTAAAGGTGGTGCTAGAACTATCATGAGGGATAGTAAGCCGGCTGTTTTGGCACCTAAAACGGTATGGAGGGAAGTTTGTAAAACACAGAAGGAGGTTGATGTTCTTCATGAGAAGGGAAATGCTAAGAGTGTGGCTAAAGATTCTTCTGCATCTGAAAATCAGCTGATGGATGTTACTCCTTCAGGCAATAAATTACCTTGTGATATGCTGGTTGACAGTAAATTGAATCCTGGCGGATTGAAACAGGAGGGCTCTAGTAGTATGGCACAAGCTCAAATTCAGGATGACAGATTGGATGGATTGCTAAATTTGATGGATACAGAGGTGGCTGCTATTAAAAGTGTACCTCGGGTTGGTGAGAAACTGAGGATGTTGAGGAGGAACCGCAAGGAGATGTTGTCCTCCCCTGCTATGCTGTTGGTTCCCAAAGTTTTAAGATTTTCAGATGGCAAAGCTGGTGTCAAGAAAGGGTTGAACAAGCTAAGTAGGGATTCAAAACAATTGCACACTAAGGAAATGGGTCGTGTTGGACCCCTTCAAAAGTTACCTGGGATCAGAAGAAGCAAGAAAGCTAATGATGGGATGGTTTCTTCATCTGTTGAATAATTTGTGAAAGTGATTGATAAATCTGTTGATTACAAATCTAAGGAGGGGGACATTGCTGTGCAATGGCAAGAAGTGTTTTCTGAGACCTTTGGCGGCGGGGACGCTTCCCCTTTGGTGGATCATGCTTAACATCCTATGTTGGAACTGTAGGGGTGCCCGTAAGAGGAAGACGGACAATTACTTACGGCACCTTGTGGGGGAGTTTGATGTTAACTTTATTGGATTGTTGGAGACTAAGATGGAGTCGTTTAGTAGGAAAGAAGTTGATTGTATTGCTGGTAAGGAGTGGGAGTTTGTTTTTGAACCTGCTATTGGGAATGCAGGTGGCATTCTTATCTTGTGGAAAGTTGCTGTTCTCTCCTTTCAGTTGTCTTTTAAAACTCATCAATGTATTATGGGGAAGGTGAGTGGTTCCAATGGGTTGTTGTTGGAAGTTGCAGTTGTTTATGCTAATAAAGACAGATATGTGAGGAGGCATGTTTGGGAAGATATTTCCAAGGCTCATAATTTGGATGCTCCCTTGCTAGTTGGGGGAGATTTCAATTGTATCATGTCACAAGAAGAAAAGAAGGGAGGTAAGGCTTTTCATTTCTCTGGTGCTGCTGGGGATATGGCTGATTTTATGGCAGCAAATGACTTGGTGGATCCAGGCTTTTCTGGTCCTGCTTTTACCTGGACTAACAACAAGGATGCGAGGAGCATAATTTTCTCTAGATTGGATCGGTTTTTGGTTAGCTCTCCAATCTTAGATTCTTTCCAAGGGTTGAAGGTAAGGCACCTTAGTAGAATTGCTTCTGATCACTGTGCTATCTTTTGCTCATTTTTAAGTGAGGTGAGGCAGAAGAATTCCCATTAGATTAAGTTTGAAGATATTTGGACATCTTATCCTAAGGCTTGGCAATTAGTTTGGGATAAATGGAGAGTGGATGATGCAGGCAATGAAGCTCTTAAGCTCAGGAAGAAATGCCAAAGAACTCTCAAGGCTCTCTTCTTCTGGAGTAGGGATAAAATTAAGATGCTAAATCAATTGAAGGAGGATCTGGACAGGGAGATTAAATTTTTACAGGACTTGGAATGTTCACCTGCCGGATTAACTGAAGTTCAAGCTGAGGCTTTAAGGTATAAGGTTCAATTGCTGAACAGTACTCTTGCCCGTATTATGTCTTGGTGGAAACAACGAGCAAAAGTAAAATGGCTTGAGGAAGGTGATGAGAACACTAGGTTCTTCCATTCAATGGCTTCAGCTAGAAAGAGGAGTAATTTTATTGATGTTTTAAAGCAGCCTGATGGATCAATTGTAACAGAACAAATGCAGATTTCTGAAATGATTCATTGTTTCTTTGAGAAGAAATGGTGTGGTAATGCTATTGTGGAGGATGGATGGCCTTCCCTTGGCTCCCATTGTGATATCTTGGTTGAAGTGGTGGGTTTTCTTGAGAGTACTGTCACTAAAGAGGAGATATAGGCAGTTCTTGGTTCTCTGGGCAGAAACCGTGCTCCTGGAAGAGACGGTGTAACAGCATCCTTCTTCAAGAGTTTTTGGGAGATTGTAGGGGAGCAAGTTACTATGGCTTGTCTGGAATTCTTTGAATCAGGATTCATGGATCCTGCTTGGAAGGAAACGGTGGAGGTCCTTGTGCCTAAAGTCAAGAATCCTGAGCTTCCTTCCAACTTTAGACCCATCAGCCTCTGTCAGACTATTTATAAAGTGGTTGCAAAGATTTTAGTTAACAGGCTTAAAGGGGTGCTTCCTAAGCTTATTTCTGAGGAGCAGGCTGCATTTGTCCCGGGGCATTCTATTTCCAACCATTGTTTGTTGGGGCAGGAGGTAATTAATAAGTTCAAGATCTCTAAAGCTTCCTCAGGTTTTTTTGCATTAAAAGCGGACATGGAGCAAGCTTATGACAAGATGAGCTGGAGGACATTAAAGTTGATTTTGAGGCGTATGGGGTTCCCTCAGAGGTTCTCGGATTGGGTTTTAAATTGTGTCCAAGATCCGAAGTTCTATTTTGATCAATGGACAACTTTCTGATGGCATTGTTGCAAGATGTGGATTTCGGCAAGGGTGTCCCTTATCACCCTATCTATTCATTCTGTGCTCGGAGTTGCTTTCTTTGCACATCCACCAGAACTATCAGAAGATGGGAGTTTCTATTAGTAGCGGGGGACCTTTGGTCTCTCATCTACTTTATGCTGACGATGTTTTGCTTTTTGCAGGTGCTACTATTCCTAATCTTAGGAGTATCATTTCCATCATGGAAGATTATTGTTCATGGACGGGACAGAGGGTGAATAGGAGTAAATGTGCCATCCTTTTCAGCAAAAGGGTTTCTTCTACTACAAAGTCCAGGTTGGCCAAGATGGCAGGGTGTAGAAGAGTAAATGAGATGGAATATTTGGGGCTGAAGTTTGCTTTGAGGAGGCTGACTAAGGTGGATTTTGCTCCACTAATTCAGAAGGTGCGGAACCATACGTTGGCTTGGGGGATTCGGCACCTGTCCTTAGCTGGGAGGATTACGTTGATTAATGCTGTTCTGATTCCAACTTATGTTTATATTGTGTCTCACACAATGGTGTCTAAATCTCTGTTGAACGATATGGAAAAGATTTGTAGGAGCTTCCTATGATATGTTGATGCAGAACACAGAAGCATTCATTTCGCTTCATGGGAGAATATTTCCAGACCAAGGAGGAAGGGTGGATTGGGCTTCGATACTAGTGATAAGTGGGTTGGACCCTTGCGTGCAAGAATTGCCTGGGAGTATATTAGTAAGCCTTCAAATATACTTCAGAAATGTATGGTTAATAAATATGGTAGCTGGCCGTGGGAGTATGAAGGTAAAAGAGGGGATTCGATCAGCTGGAAAGTTATCATGGATGGAGCTAACTGCCTTGGACCCTGTTTACGGTGGAACATTGGTAATGGCTGTGATATTCATGTTTTGGATCATACATGGATTTGGGATAGGGCCATTTCTTCATGGCCTACGTTTTGTGATATTACAGCAGTTGAAGATGCACGGGTAGCAGACTTTTTCATGGTGGACGGCAGCTGGGACAAGGCTAAGCTGTTGTCATGTTTTGGGGAGCTGCTGGTTGACAGAATTTTGGAAATTCAAATTGATAAGGAGATGAATGCTGATTCACTAGAGCTTGTGAAGAATCCTATGGGTAATACCATCTCTTCAACTGTTTATAACTGAATTTTTCTGTATGATGATGATATATGTTGTAATATCTTGAATGTGGGTTTGAAACCTCGGGTTAGAATTTTTTGGTGGAGGATTTATAAAGCCATTATTCCTACGAATGGGAGGCTTTATACTAGAGGGATGGAGGTCAATATTCACTATCCTGTAGGTTGTGGTATGCTTTAAGACTTGGATCATGTTACTACAGGATGTGATCAATTGCATAAAATTCTGGATGTCCTGAATGGTTGGGGATTTGTTATCCCAAGGTTTGTGTGCCTACTGCAATTGTTTGAAGCCTTGGAGGCTAATGCTCAGGATAAGAAGATGGGGGTGATGATTTATTGCAATGCTGTTTATTATAGTTGGATGAACAGAAATGCTGTAAAACATGGGAAGGATCGGAGCCCTTTTACGTTTTTGGCTGGACTTATCTTGGAAGGGATCAATCAAGATTCTCCTTCTTACCACTTGGAGCAATGGGACACTTTTCAATCCTTTGGATTGTCTTCTCCTTCATCTTGGTGTCCCCCCCCCTACAGGTTGGTTGAAAGTGAATGTTGATGGTGCTCTGTTAAGATCTAATGGAGGTGGAGTGGGAATTGTGATTCGGGATAGTTTTGGGAAGCTGCTGGTAGCGGCTGGATGGAGTATTTGCCATTGGGACAGTGGTCAAGTTGAGATGTTGGCCATTCAATATATAGGGAAGCTTGCTTTGGACTGGATGCTTGAGCATGAGGGGATCATTGTGGAGGGTGATAATGCATCTGTTATTGAATTTATGCAGAATTTTAAAGCTAAAAGACTTTGGAAGCAAAAGTATGAAGATGCTGAAGATTGGAGCTGGCTGAGATCATTCCAACACATTATTTTTGTGCATACCTACAGAAGGTTTAATATGGCGGCACACTACTGTGCTCATAGAGCAATAGAGGACAATTTCCATTGGGATATAGGAGATAGAAATATATGTATTCCTCAAGAATTTTTAGATATTCTTGAGGATGATAGTAGTTCTTTTGCTTTAGATTAGGGGTTCTTTGCCCCTTTTTATTTTTGTTTGATGTAATTGTTTTATCTTGATGAATGCAAATGCAGAAGTTCAACTCTCTCTCTCTCTCTATCTCTCTCTCTTGCTCTCTCCCTTTCTCTTTCTTGCTCCCTCTTGTTCTTTCCCTAGCTTGCTCTTTCTCTACCTTGCTCTCACTTGCTTTCTCTCTCTCTCTCTCTCTCTCTCTTGCTCTCTCTCTCTCTCTCTCTCTCTCTCTCTCTCCCCCTCTCTCCATCTCTCTCTCTCTCTTGCTGTCTCTCTCTCTATCTCTTACTCTCTCTCTCTTGCTCTCTCTCTCTATCTCTCTCTCACTCCCTTTCTCTCTCTTGTTCTCTCCCTAAATCTCTCTAGCTTGCTCTCACTTTCTCTCTCTCTCTCTCTCTCTCTCTCTCTCTCTCTCTCTCTCTCCATTTCTCTCTCAATCGCACCCCCCATCTCTTTCTTGCTCTCTCTCTCTCCCTCCCTCTCTCTCTCTTGCTCTCCCTTCCTCTTTCTTCCTCTCTCTCTCTCTCTCCTTCCCTCTCTCTTCCTTGCACTCCCTTGCTCTTTCTTCCTCTCTCTCTCTCTCTATCTCTCTCTCTATCTCTCTCTCTCTATATATCTCTCTCTTTCTCTCTCACTCTCTCTCTCCCTTTCTCTCTCTCTCTCTCTCTCCGTCTCTCTCTCTCTCACTCTCTTGCTCTCTAGCTTGCTCTCACTTGCTCTCTCTCTCTCTGTCCATCTCTCTCTCTCTCCCTCTCTCTCTTGCTCTCTCCCTTGCACTCCCTTTCTCTTTCTTGCTCTCTCTCTATCTTTCTCTCTTTCTCTCTCTCCCTCTTCCTCTCTCTCTCACTCTCTCCCTCTCCCACTCTCTCTCTCTCTCTTTCCCTCCCTCTCTCTGCCTCTCTCTCTCTCTCTTGCTCTCTCTCTTACACTCCCTTGATCTATCTTTCTTTCTCTCTCTCTCCCTCTCTCTCTCTCCCTCCTTCTCTCTCTCTGTATCTTTCACTCTCTTGCTCTCTCCCTTGCTCTCTCTTGTTCTTTCTCTAGCTTGCTCTATTTCTAGCTTGCTCTCACTTGCTCTCTCTCTCTCCCTCTCTCTCTCTCTCTCTCTCTCTCTCTCTCTCTCTCTCTCTATCTCTGTTGCTCTCTCTTGCTCTTTCTTGTTCTTTCTCTAGCTCGCTCTTTCACTTGCTTGCCCTCTCTCTCTCTCCCTCTCTCTCTTGCACTCCTCTGCTCTTTCTTGCTCTCTCTTTCTCTCTCTCTCACTCTTTCCCTCGCTCCCTCTCTCCCTCTCTCTCACTCTTCCTAACCCTCTCTCTCTCTCCCTTTATCTCTCTCTTCTATTGCACTCCCTTGCTCTTTCTTGCTCTCTCTCTCTCTCTCTCTTTCTCCCTCTCTCTCTCTCTTGCACTCCCTTGCCCTTTCTTGCTCTCTCTCTCGCTCTCTCCCTCTCTCCCTCTCTCTCTCCCTCTCTCTGTCTCTCTCTATCTCATTCTTTCTCTCAATCTCTCTTTCTATTGCTCTCTCCCTTGCACTCCCTTGTCCTTTCTTGCTCTCTCTCTCTCTCTCACTCTCTCTCTCTCACTCTCTCCCTCCCTCTCTATCTCTCTCTCTCCCTCTCTCTCTCTCTGTCTCTTGCTCTCTAGCTTGCTCTAACTTGCTCTCTCTCTCTCTCTCTATCTCTCCCTCTCTCCCTTTCTCTCCCTCTCTTGCACTCCCTTGATCTTTCTTGCTTTCTCTCTCTCTCTCTCTCTCTCTCTCTCTCTCTCTCTCTCTCTCTCTCTCTCTCTCTTCAAGAAGAAGAAGAAGAAGAAGGAGTGCAAGGTTCTGCTTCTCAATCAGATTAACCAGAATTTGATTGAGAGATTTGATAGACTAGAGACTCACATTAATCAAAAGGTTTGATCAATTTGATACTCAACTTACGAGCAGCAACATGACATTGGTAAATTAGAGATGAAGTTCATGAAATAAAATACCAATGTAATGTTGATGGCCTTCCTACTTCAACCTCTTTGGCGGCATTCCTTCCTCCTCCTCCTCCAGAACAGTAAAAAATTGTTTTTTATGTCTGTGTCTGTTGTTTTTTTTTTGTTTTTTTTGTTTTGTTTTTAATCTTATATGTTTATTGTAATGTGTTGTTTTTATGTTTTTATGTTCAATGTATTTTCTTTAATATCAAGAAAGTTTGTTTTTATTAGATTTGTTTGAAATGTGGCTAATGTTTATGAATTCATTAGTATTTTTTAATCTACATAGTGCTTAATTCGATTGTAATTTGAGATTATCTATATTAGAAAATCTAGACTTTCTAAATTTAAATTTGTTTATAACTTGTTGTATTTAGAATTTTAAATTCATGTCTATTCATTTAGACTACATAAAATTTAATATTGTTATTGCAATTTTGATGTTTTCTTTATTTTGTATTTCTATGCTCAAATGATATTTATGCACCTAGAAATATTTGAAATGTTAGATTATAGATTTTGGAAAGAATTGGTCAAATTACTCTTGAACATTGTACAAATGTACAAAAATCAAAAGGGATTCACAAAAATTTGCAAAGTGAAAAAGAGGCACAAAATAAGCCCAACCAAAGAAAAATGCACAAAAATGTGCTCCAAAACTTTGAAAAGATGTAAAAGCACCACATGAGGTATTCTCTTCTTTCCAAATTCGTTTAATCTCTTAATTCAAGTTGATCTAATGTTCATTTATATTCTATTGAACTTTGAAATATAGAATTTTTTTTTACATCTCACTTGTAATGATTTTCAATAATCAAAATGTCTAAATTGAATCATGTCTTTGATAAATTCTTCTTACTTACAATGTTATATCATTTCATAAATTTTATGAATTTCTATGATTGACCTAATATCTTTAGTTTAAAATTGCATACCCTATGTCAAATCACAATTTAGATTAAATTTTATAATGAATTTCATATAATTATTTACATTTCTTGTCTTTTTCTTCTTCACTTTTTGTTGCTGTCAAAAAGGGGGAGAAATTATTATGTGTGTTTTTGTGGTTTGTGTTTTCTGTTTTTTAATTGTTCTGTTTGCAAGTTTTTTATTTGTTTGTGTTAAAAATTTTTGAAAAACAAAAATATTGTTCTTTAATGCCTCCTTATTTTAATGTACTCATAAATTCAGGGGAGTTTAGGAGATAAGAGATTTGTTTTAACTTGAAACCATACTAACAATAATTGTTTTGCCATCATCAAAAAGGGGGAGTTGTTTGAATAGTTGCTATTTGAATGAGTTATATTTATGCAACTTATATATAGTTTTGATGATTCCAAACATTATTGTTCAAATGGTATAGTTATCTCCTAACAATTTCAGAAAATTTGCACTTGCTCTTGTGTGTACTAACATTTCAGGAAAATCAGACTCCAGACTACGAAAACTTCAAATCAAATTCAACATGTGATATTTTGTTTATTTGAAGTTTGTTCTTTTCTTTGAATTAATTTTGAAAGGGAGTGATTGTAATTGAGTGAATAAAATCTCACAACACAAATAAGAGATCTTGAAATTCTATACTGATCGTACAGGACGATATTTATCGTACTGGACGATCTGTCAGTTATCTCCTATAGAGCACTTGGAACGAATAGGAACTTGCTTAAAAATTTTTTCTAAGTCCTATTCGTCCAGGACGAATTTTATTATCGTCCCGGACGATGGGTTCTCTGTAAAATTTTTGTCCAGACAAATTTTACCATCGTACGAGGCGACCAGTCCTCTGGAAAATTTTCGTCCAGACGAAAATAATTATCGTACCGGACGATCAGCTCTCTGGAAAATTTTTCGTCCAGACGAAAACAAATCATCGTCCGCGCGATTGGTCCTCTGGAAATTTTCGTCCAGACGAAATAAATAATCGTCCAGGACGATCGGCTCTCTGGAAAATTTTCGTCCAGACGAACATATTTTCGTCCAAACGATTAACCGACTTAGAACAATTTTTCAGCAGTTTCTAGAACCGACCTTGTAATAACCGTTCGTACTGGACGAACCTAGTTCGTACAGGACGATCATCTGTACGAAGTCATTTCGAACACATATACAAATTGGGTCGTTTCAGATCGTTTAAGTAAAATCGTCCAGGACGATCCAGAATCGTACGGGACGATCCACTGCGTACAGAATTGAAAATATGCAGTTTTTGGGCAGTTTTTCATGTCTTTTGTATAATAGTCCAAATTAGACTGCCACCCAATCTTTTTGTCATTTGATCTCGTGCCTATTGAGAGAATAGCCAAGGAGAGAGTGGAAGAGAGCATTCAAAGGAGGATTCTTACCACAGGAGCGAGAAGGCTTCACTTGGATTGCTAAGGTAAGAGTCTCTACTTGTGAAATTGGATTTCTTCACTCTTTTCTTTCTTCCTTCTAGATTCTTGTTAGAAGATCATTCAAGGAGATCCGGTTCTCTGCCGACACTTGGAGAGTGTGAACAGCCGTAGGGTTCTCTGCCCACACTAGGAGAGTGTAAAAGGATGAGGGTTCTCTGCCCACACTAGGAGAGTGTAAAAGGACGACGGTTCTCTGCCTACACTTGGAGAGTGTGAACAGCCGTAGGGTTCTCTGCCCACACTAGGAGAGTGTAAAAGGACAACGGTTCTCTGCCTACACTTGAGAGTGTGAACAGCCGTAGGTTTCTCTGCCCACACTAGGAGAGTGAAAAGGACGACGGTTCTCTTGCCGCACCGGGTAGTGGTGAAAAGAGTGTTTGTACAGGG
>NW_021319083.1:22929025-22964279 GCF_001605985.2 Dendrobium catenatum
CTTCTCCGTCTTGCTGTGGGTGCTAAAGGAGAGTCACTTTGTGGTATTAGTGCAATACTCAGAGGGTGCCTCTGAGGAGTGGATGTAGGTCTGGTTATAGACCGAACCACTATAAATCTGGTGTCATTTACTTTATTGCTTTTACGTTTCCGCACTTTAAATTTCAGTTTTAACAACTCTGTGGTTGAAAAACTTTTTTCTACTAACTTTAAAAGAAAATTTTATTTCGGTTCAACTTTGTCATTTACTTTTTTTTAAAACTACCAATTCACCTCCCTCTTGGTAGCCGTGGGACATTTACTTAGGCTTAACAACCTAATTACTGGACTCAACAAAGATACCTAAGTATGGCAGATTCCACCTCAACATCAAATATGGGAAACCACTTAAAAATATTCGTATACTAATTGTTCACTAAATAAGACTGGTGAGCAAACACCCTAAAATAATCTAAATTATTAACCAATTTAATCAGAACATGCCTTATATTGAAATGGTCACAGAAACTTCACCAATGAGTTTTAAATTGAAAAAAAAATTATTGATAACCTCAAGTGACGGATGTCGAGCCAAAAATTTACCAATGAGGGCAAACTCAAAGGGTGAAACAAGAGCTAAGATTTCGCCTTCCGAAATCCAGATGACAACATGTCGTGATGTGAAGTAATTTTTAGCTCAGGGAAACTAAAAGAGTGAGAGTCATTAGCTAAAGCATATTTGAAGGAATGTGAGGATTCTATCCCCTTAAGGAAACCAAGATTAACAAGAAGACAAGCCATAACCACAAACAAAGAAAAAGGCACAACAGAAAACCAATAATGGACAAGACAAAGATCATGAGAGGAAAACTTCCCTGAGGGCAGGCAGACGACAGAAGGCTGGGATGCAGCTCCAAACGTGAAGGAGAAGGTGGCTAGGGCTTTCAGAAAAATTAGGAGTAGACAGAAGACTGGAGCATTTTTTTGCATGAAAGACTAAATAACATCATATGCATATTGGAAATAAATAATAAAGAAATATACAATCTTGCAAGTAAATAATAAATAAAAATAAATGCAAGTAAAGAAAGTAGCAAGTTTAATATTTTTATATAGTTCTGCTTGGATTATAATTTGACCTACCTCTATGTTAGCTAATTCTCATGCTAGAATTCACTAATCCTAGGTTTGTCATGCAAACCTCACTTCTTTAAAACAAAGAACTTATTTACAACTCAAGCACTCTTCTATATGGGTGAGTACAATCTAATCTAATTACAATATAAGATTTACTAAGCCAAACAACTTAAATTAAGAAAAATAAAAATAAAATTTGACATAAATAATAAAAATTCAAATTATCTTGTAATAAAATGATCAAAATATTTGAGGTAATTTTATAATTTAATTTTAATCATCTTACTACTTATAAATGAAATGTAAAATTTGCTTAGTATAAGATAGATTTATATCTTTATATAAGTATTGAAATGTCATCAAAAAATGGGAAAATGTATAAGTAGGGTTGAAATTTATCTTTCCTAATCCTACTCTTCTCAGATAACAAAAAATCATAAGCATCAACATGATTGTCCCCTAAAAGTCCATTTTTTGGAAGTTCATCAATATCAGCTCTCGTAATTGATATGTTACCAAATGAAAAAATATAATCGTCCTTAAAAAAATTAAATCAATTAAAAATCACATGAAAATCTTGATAAAAGTGCTTGAAAAATGCAATAAAAGCACATAAAAAGTACAATAAAGCGTATGAAAAGCTCAAGCAAAATGTAATAAAAGCACAAGTAAAGCTCATGAAAATCACAATAAAAGCGCATTAAAAACATAATATAACTTACTTAAATCTAAATATTTTGAAGCAGTAATCCATGAATATTTGTTGTTCTTGACTTAGGAAATCCTTACTGGGATATTCCATATTAATGTCTGCAGGGCGAGGTGGAACTTTTATCTTATTCACTAGAATCAGTTCTTTACTCTTCTCAGAGTTTTTTTTTCATTTCTTTTTCTTTTTAATTTGTGTGGTTTGTACTTGATGATTTCCATAGTTCTGGCTGGAATTTCATTGATTTGCTATGGAATTGGCTCTAAAGTGGGTGGTGGTGGAGCATCCTCAGTAGTAATTGGTGGTGGAGCAGCTTCTGTAATTGGCAATTCAACTACAACTATGTTGGGTAGTGTTGGAGCAACAACTTTTTTAAGGGGAATCTTGGGTTTCTGAATATATTGGATACTTAAAAAAGTTGAAAATATTGAAGGTTTGTTTGGATCATATTGACATTAGGCTTGATGGTGGATGAATTTGTATTGTAAAGAATCAACAGTCGCTTTAAGTTTCTCTAAATCGTATTCAATTCGATCAATCCTTATGCCCAAATTATCTTGAATTTTATTATACATCTTTTATATTGCTTCAAGTAATTTTTTTATACATAAGCCTAATATTCACCGTTATGTTGTGTTGGATGAGTAGAAGGTTCATCAATAATTTGAGGAAGATCTTGTTGTGAAGCATGGGGAGTACTTTGAAGTGGAGAATGGAATTTGTGGGGATCTTGAGGAGGTGAAATCTCAAAGTTTTGAATGGAATTTATGTGAGTGTTCAAGTTTTCAGCTTCTTCCTCATTTATATCAAGTAGAATAAGGAAAATCCACACAATTTAAAAAATCATTACAAAAATGCACTTTAAATGCTAGTTATATGTGCTTTATAAGCGCTTTATATGTGCTTTATATGCGCTTTATATGCCCTTTGCATGTGCCTTGTATGCACTTTATATGCTAATTAATTTCCATATCAAATGTAATATCATATTAAATTTAATCATAAAAGTACCTCATTTTTCTTTAAAAATTTAAATAAATTCATTGCAGTCATATGTGTATAGAAAATATCTATACTCCCCTCCCATCTTAAAAAATGTGGTCTTAATTTTGGATTGCTCGATTTATTCAAGGAGAAATAATCCAAAAATATATATGTATAGCACCACACATAAAACAATCTTAAGTATGTAAATAAAATCATAAATATATAAATTATAAAATGCATTTTACTTACCAGCAAGACACATAAAATACCATTAATATAACCTTAGGGTTTCTCCATTGAATGCTTGTTTAAAATTATATTGAATTCCTGGATCATAAAATCCCTGATACTTATTTCTCAATTAATAAAAGAGAACTCTTCGACATTGCTTGCGATAGACATGAGCCTCCTAAGGATTTTAAGATTATTTAGGGGAAAAATAAATTAGAAATTAAATAAGAAATAAAAGTCTTTATCTTTGTTGCATTGTTTATTATTCTATTTAATTTTATCGTTTTAATTTTTATATCAATTGAGAGAATTCCTAACAGTGGCTCATTCTTCCAATTAACATGAACACCTCTGTTGGGCAATCCTATAAGAAGATTTTGGTTTAATTAGATTAAAATTTTGGTTTAAATTAAAAAACATATAAAAAAGTCATATTTTAAATCAAATATGTAGGTAGAGCCACCTCATCAGAAGTAAATTTGAGCAAAATATCATTTATAGTGAAGCCTTCATTAGAAGCATTCCAAAATTTCAAAATCTCATATAAAATAGGTATACACTGCTGGAGTAATGGAAACTTAAAAACTAATGAATGTGTAAGGTCTTCAACATGTAATCGTCTATAATCTCAACAAATGCATCACAAATAGCTCTAACAGTGGTTACATAGCAATGAGAAGTAATAGGTCGTTGATAGGCATCTAAAAAAGCAATAAAAATAAGTCAAGCTTAACAAAAGTGCACATAAAGCACACATGAAATTTACATAAAGCACACACAAAGCACACATAAAGCTCATATAAAGCACAAGAAAAGCATACAAAAAGTTGCATGAAAAGTGCACATAAAGTGCACATAAATCTCAAATAGAGTGAACCCTAAACCCCAGATGAAGTTCAACCAAAGAGCAACATAAAGCGCAATTACAAAATAGTTCAGTAATAAAAGTTTGAATTACCAAACAAAAATATATAACAAAATACAAATGACCAACCTTTTCAAAAATGCAAAAGTATTTTGCAAGTAAATGCACAACAAAGGCGCAACAATGGCGTAACTTCTCTTGTACCTTTGTTGCAGACTTTTCCCAGCTTCGTCTATCGTCGACGAGGTTCTGGAAAATGAAAATGCTGAAGCATTTGGAGAACGATTAAGAATCGATGTGGGAGAGTATGGCAAGTATGATCAAAACTTTTTGCATCTTTTGGTATTCATAATTTCAAATAAATCGGGTTGTCAGGCGAGCGGGTCGTTCGGGTTAATAAGACATAAAGCAAAATTAATACATAAAATAATTCCACGTGGAAGTTCCGCATGTCAACATATTATTGGTGTCCAAAAGCAGAGTTAGGTCCGGTCCTAATAATTTTCCCAAAAATCAAGAGTCAAAGCCTGGGGTCTTCGCGAACTAGTAGCAAATGGGTGTGCGGGATTCAATTTTGTGAATTAGAGGGAGATGGGTGAAAGAGTGAACTGCCCTAACCACAAACTCTCTTTCTCTTCTTAGTTCAAATCGACGACTAGGATCTATGGATTGATTTAAAATAATTTGAGTTGATTATTTTAATCATGATTATAATTAATTTGATCAAATTAAATCCACTTAATATCAAGTTTAATGAATATTAATTTTTCTTTTTTTATTGATTTTAAAAGGTTTGAAATAATCAATTTATCCCCATTAATGTTAATTTGATTTTAATAGGTTTGGGATGAGTAGATTTGGGTTTAGTTTAGGAATTGAATTAGACTTAGATTGAATTGATTTTGACTTAGATTGTGTTAAGAAGATCAAGTCGATGCTACATCAATGGTTATCCACCTATTTTAAGGACGATGTCTACACTAGGCTACGAAGATCTTAGTGATATAGTTGGTTCTAGGGAAATAAACCACGAATAATGAGGTCAACAAGCCATTTATTTTATTAGTTGATCGTACTATAGTACGATAAGTTCAAAAATTGAACTTTTAATTTTGTCACTACATGACTCTCTTGAGTGTGTGTGTGTGTGCGCATGATCTCCAAGTTTAGTATCCACCAAATATATAATTTTGACTTAAGAAATATAGAAATAAGAAAAAGTAAAAGTACACTCTTCTAAACACTTTAACCCTATTTTACACAGTCTTGAGATGAATAATTTTACAGTGTACAATGGACTTGGAATGGTAGTGCATAAGAAAAACACATATGCAATAATAACATTAAACATGAGATAACATAGTAAGGAACCCAATAATATTTGTTATCATAAAAATCACGAGATTTGGGTCCAAATTTGTAACAAAAAACCTAGCCATGAATAAGGGAACAACTCCTAAATAAAGAATAAAATCAAAACTTAAATGGGATAGTGTCTCACAAATAATTGGGTAGAATTAATGCTTGAATGGGATAGTGGCTCCCAAACGAGTGGATAGCATAAATACTTCACCGAGAAATTGGTTCCCAAACAAGTAGATAGAATTAGTATGCTTGAATTAAAGAATGGCTCATAAACAAGGAACTGGTGGCATATAGGATATCAAGAGAATGAATTCACACTAAATTGCTATATTAAGGCGTTTGGATCAAAATGGTAATAAAATTATTTCTTCGATTAACTATAATTAAAAATAACCTCAATTCAAAATAACTATAATTCAAAGGAAATGGTGAAATCAAGGGGAGATTACATTTAGTCCTTAAGAATGAAGAATAATCAGATGTTGGGGTCATAAAACTTTTATGCATAAATTTTCAAAAATATAAGATAAATATTTAAGCATACTCATAATTAGATAAGTCAGATTTACATAATTTTAAGAGTGAAAATTTTATAAGAGTTGGAGCACTATTTTTTATATTAGAAAAAAAATTCATATTATTTATTTGGACCCGATAAAAAATGGAAAATAGGAATGAATTCAAAAGCTCAATAAGAATCATATTGACTCCATCTAAACCCCAAAAGATTATGGATTTAAATTTTGATAACCTAGATTAAGCTCCTTATAAGCTAGACCGAGCTCTCTCCCTTATATATATATACCAAAAAATAAGGTAATCACAGCAAAAATTTCCCATAATAATTGAAGCTTCGAATTTATGTGCTATTAACAACACCATAATTCTGAGTTTTCTTATTCTCATCTCTAGTTTTTATATGAATGGTATATCCATTAATAAAAAAAGCATTTATATGTACGTGCAATTTTAATGGGCCCCTTGGTCAGGACCTTAATTTCTTCTGTTACTTCTGGACCACCATCCCCCATAACCTAAAAAAAATTATTAGCCTTTACACAAGAGTAAATATTAAATATTAAATAAAAACATCAAGCTTAAAGCTTAATGTTATTGTCAACCATTTATGAAATTTTTCGTTAATAAGTTTCTCAACATCCCAAGTTGTAAGATGTGTGTGCACGCGCCTCATTCTTTTCTCACCATCTTTGAAATGTTATCTTAATGGTATAAGTTTATCACAATGACGTAGCACATATCTATGTGCTTGGGTTAATGATTTCTCATCTAGTACAAGAGAAGAGACCTTCCCCAATGAAATACCACCACTAGAGAACATAAACACATTTTACTATACAAGTGATAATCCATTTGCTCTAATATTTTGGCTATATCCCTCCAAATATTTTGAACAAAATGAAATCCCTTCCTCATCAATAAATCCCTCCGCAATGGAACCCTCGGGTTGTGCTTTATTTCCAACATAGTCCTTTAAAATCAGGAAGAATCTACAAATGATATAAACTTTTAAAATGCTTATGATATGAATGACTAAATAGAGATAATAAGATATATGTTACCATTAAAATGGATACATCCATCGATATTGAACAGGACCATCTAGTTTAACTTCCTATGCTAAGTGTACAAGAAGATGAATCATGATCGTGAAGAATTATGGAAGGAATATTTTTTCCATATTACATAAAGCATAACGATATTATTTTGTAACATCTCCAACTCGGTGGGAATGATAAACTTTGCACAAATTATCTTTAGGAAATGTGATATCTCCACCACAATGCGAATAACTTTATCTGAAGGTGCACATGAGCGAAGCGCAATGGGTAGAATGTCTTCTGATAAAACATGACAGTCACTTTTTAAACCCATAATTTTACAATCAACAACATTAACACATCTTAATATATTTGATGCATAGCCTTTAGGGAATTTCAAAATTTTTAGAACTTCACAAAACATCACTTTGCCTTTCTTTGACATTGTGAAAGGATCTGGTGGCAATGAGTAGCTACCATCCTCTAAAATTTGTGGATGCAAATCATTTTTTATTCCAATGTCAACCAAATTTTATCTTTCTTGTAAGTTATCTTTTGATTTTTCTAGATCAAGGAAAGTTCCAATAAAATTATAACAAATATTCTTCTCAATATGCATAACATCTAAGTCATGTGGCAATAAATTATACTCCCAATAAGGTAGGTTAAAGAAAATTGATTTTTTCTTCCATCCTTCAATTCCTTGTACAACACGTCCCCTTTTTAAACCAGCTTTAATTAAGCAGGCAATAGGAAATTCTATATTATGTAGCTGTGATAGAGCTTCAGTGCCAGTTCCCCTTTTAAGTTCTCTTCAGACTTCCTCTGTGTTATCAAAGTAATTTTTTTCACGGTGTAAAATATGATTATCTAGAAGCAAATGATGATGACCCATATAAGAGAATTTCTTGCCTTTGTATAACCATAAGGATTCTGTATTTTGCGCACAACAAGGACAAGAAAATCTCCCTTTAGTGCTCCACCCAAACAACATGCTATATGCTCGGAAATCATTAATGGTCCATATTAATGCAGCTCGCATGTTGAAAGTTTGCCCACTGGCTACATCATAACATTGAACTCCATGCCACAATTCACATAACTCTTGAATCAAAGGTTGAAGATAAATATCAATAGCATTTCCTGGACTTTTCTCCCCAGGTATTATAGTTGATAGGATAAAAGAATCATGTTTCATCCCAACCCAGGGTGGTATATTATATGGAACTAGAAGCACTGGCCAAATACTATATGTACTACTCATAATCTTGAATGGATTAAACCCATCACTAGCCAAACCAAGGAGAACATTACGTGGATCCAAAGCAAAATTAGGATATTGAGAGTCAGAAGCTTTCCACGCTGCTTCATCAGCTGGAAGTCGTAACAATCCATCTTCATTTCTGTGTTTAGAATGTCAAATCATCTCCTCAACAAATTTCTTTGTTTTAAAAAATCTTTGAAGTCTAGGAATTAATGAAAAATATTTGACAATCTTAGTTGACTTCATACAAGTTCTTTTTCCTTCAAAAGTATTCTTCATCATAGTTGACCATCTTGATGCTTCATATATGTGACATATATGAAAGTTCGTTAGGGATATTAGACCCTTAAGAACTACCTCGAGGCTAACCAAGAGGGGGGTGAATTGGTATTTTAAAAAAATATTTAAGCAAAGCACAACAATCACAAACCAAAATCACCAAATAAATCAAAGTGTGGAAAGTTAAATGCGGAAGCAGTAAAAAGAACACAAGGGTTTATAGTGGTTCGGTCAACTCGACCTACGTCCACTCCCCGGAGGCACCCTCCGAGTATTGCACTACAAACGTGACTCTCCTTTTGCTCCCTCAATAAGGTGGAGAAGCCCTTACAAACTTCCTTTTTTCCAACCCCGGTGAGGCAGAGAACCCAACTCCTTTTGCTTCCAGCTGAAGAAGGTAGATAAACTTGATTGATCGTTGAAGCTTACCTCTCCCAACCCTTTACAGGACAAGAGACTCTAGTGGAAGAAGTGTAAATAAATGCTTGGAGCAACCATTGTGAATCACCCTCACAAGCTCCCCCTCACAAGATCCTCTCTCTCCCCCTCTCTCTCTCTCTCCTCTAGGCTTTCTTAGGTCAAGAAAACAATAAAAGATTGTTCAAAACGTTGAACAAAAGCTCTTAAATAGAAGAGCTTCATATTAGCTCATTAATTGCAATTTGTCAACATTATCGTCCAAGACAATAGGTATATCGTCTTGTACGATCAATGCAATTTAAGCCTAATCAGCTGGGACGATCTGGGATGAAAAGAAGAAAATTATTCCTATCATCCAGGATAATAATATGATTAGTTCAAATCAAAGAATATCGGCCAGGCAATCGCTCTAAAAAGAGTTCTAGAAGATTAAAAAATAGCTTGATCGTCCGGGCCGATCTCACGATCGTCCTTGATGATTAGTTCAAATCAGAGGAAAATCATCCAGAACATCGCCCGAAATTTTGGCTAGCCGATGTAGATCGTCTAGGACATGCATCGCCCGGAACATGAGCTGGCCAATGTTGATCGTCCAGGAGCAACTAAGGTTTTTTAAATTGATCATCCCGGCCGATCTTGCGATCTTCCAGGATGATGTGATCGTATCAATCAGCCTTAATTACTTTCCTTGATTGTTAGATTAAATTAGGCATAATTATGATATATCGTACAGACGGACACAAGATTGTCCTGGCTTGTTTCCAAAAATAAAGAATGCCTAAATAGATCATGACGGCTGATTATTTCTATTTTTAGTCTATCATCCAGGCCGATACAAGTATCGTCTAGGCCGATTGGCTTAATAATGGCTTCCTTAACCATGATGCTCTGATTAGGGTTTCTATTTCTAAAGATATTGTCAAGGAAGATATAAACATCGTCAAGGATGATGTGAATGAAAATAAAAAAACTCTAATTCAGACAGAAAAATCACAAAAGTGTGTGTGTGTAGGGTTACTTAGCATCAGACACTTCAAAGGATACAATTGACTCAAGAAAGGGAAAAAGATATTACAAACTGACTCAGACCTAGTCTACCTAAAACTTGAGCTAGTTCTGATTGCCATCTGATCTTGTGGTCTTAAAATATTAGTAGGTAAGGCAGTCGTAAAGAAACATAATTATTTGCTATCATCAAAATCATAATCCATGAAAATAGAGTTATAACAATCTCCCCCTTTTTTATGATGACAAACATAATAAAAAAGTTAAAAGCAGTTATGGCAATTTAGAACAAATAGTGGAAGGAAAAGACAGATACAATACAAAAGCAATACAACATAATCCTCCCCCTTTTGACTTAAAAAAAGGAGAATACACAGGAGTAAATAGAAACTAAGCAACAAACAAACATAAAGCAAACTACAATGTGAAAAATAAAAAAGAAAAACTAGAAAAATGGTGGCCCCTGATCATCTCACGGAGGTAGTGTTGGTGGCTGCTGGAAGTAACTGGATAACATAGCAAACTGTGCCCCAAACTAGGCCATGTCCTGATTGTGCTGCTGCTGGTGTGTAGCATAGGCATCGAACTGGGCCATATCCTTAGTGTGCTGCTGCTGCTGGTGTGCTTACGTACGTCTCAAAGCGGGTCTCCCATGGATCAAATCTCTCCACCAACTGATCTAGCTAAGAGTGCTTGTGGAGAGGAACAGGTTCAGGAATAGGATCGGGAGCCTCCTCCGCCTTGGCCCCCAAGCTTCCTCATCCCCTGGGTAGAGACGAGTACTGTGAAGGACATTGAAAGAAATGTTCGAGTAGAAGGGAAGTTGAAGGTCGGGACGAGCAGGATATTGAAGTTGGTATTTTGATTCAAGAATATAAGCTATGAGGTGTCTTAAAGCAAGGTTGGGTTTCCTCTTATGACATCGATCACGGATTTTTATTAAATGGTCAATATATCAAAAGATCATGTTAGTAGCATTAAACTCTATATGGGCCAGAATGTTAAAGGTAGTAAATGAAAGAAGTGGAGTTATATGGACTCGGTCCACGACTTTTGGAATAATAAAAGGGAGAAGAAAATGTTGGATTGTCCTAACATCTTTAAGTAAAGAGTTGGTCCCTCCAACATGAAAGGGTGTGTTGGTGTGGCGAAGAAAGGGATTAATAGAGGACCAGTCTAAGTAAGGATAGGAGATAAGGGTATGCATCTTATCCCCAGTGATGGATAGTTGTAACAGTTCAGTACAATCCTGATATGTGATCTTGACAGGGCGTCGATTCACATAAGAGGTGAGGGCAGTGTAGGAAGAATTTATGCGGAGATTGGCAAAAAATTCAAAAAGAAGTTCAGAATTAAAGGGGACTGCTAGGGTGAGAATAAAACACAGAGAGGTGTGAGTGAAAAGGTCTAGTATCGGATAGGAGAGGTGGACTGGATTGATTGTTAGGGAGAGAGTAATGCCCCAATCTTTGTAACGGTGATAGGCAGCCTGATCTTCTGGCTCCTTGAATCGGGGTCCAGCGTGACTCTTGAGGAGCTTCCAGAGGTTTATCGAGCACGCTTTTTGCCATCCATAAGCAAGAAAAAACACGAAACAGTAAGCAATAAGAGAGTAGAAAGTCAAAGAGATGGAAGTGTGAAGGAAACAGGGCTGAAATCATGATGTATTTAAAGAAACGGTCCGATCGTCCACGACGATCGTAGAATCGTCCAGGACGATCGTAGAATCGTCCAGGCCGATCAGGTTCAATAATTACGTACAGTCCGATTGGTAAAAAAGGCGGTCAGATTATCTGGACATATCAAATATTGGCTGAGACAATTAGACTCAGGCTATCGTCCTGAGGAGTCAAGCCGGACGACCATTGAAAAAGCAGATCGTCCGGGCCAATTACGTGTGTCATCCAAGACGATGCTCAATAATTGATCGTACCGGTCGAGTTTAAAATATTTTAAATCTATGCCACGTGTATCGTCCAGGACGAATAGTGGATCAGCCAGAACGATTGTCCAAAAATGGATTATCCTGGGCAATTTTAAAGATTTTAAACGTGCTTACACGTGTATCATCTAGAACGATGATGTGTATCGGCCAGGATGTTTTCCATAAATGCATCAGCCAGGATGAAAAGGTTATCATCCAAGATGATCAAGGTGATAATAGCAGAGGATGATCATATCGGCTAGGATGATATGGGATTGTCTGGGACGATGAAGTTCAGCAAAATCAGAAAAGTCCAGTAGATAGATTTTTAAGAGAGATGATCATATCATCCAGGATGATAGGAATTTTGGCCAGGACGATGTGACAAAAATTGGAAGTTTAAAGGAAAGATGAAGATTATCAGAGAAAGCCCCAAAAATAATAAAATTAAAAAAAAACAAATAAAAATAATAACGAAAAAAAAAAAGAAATACAAGCAAAGAATTTTTAAAATTTTTTTTATTATCTTTTTGAGTTTAGCAAAGCATGTATATGATAAATGCTCCAAATAATTAAATTTTAAAGATTTGTAAGACAAATGAGTTAACAATGTCAAAATCTAAAAATGGTAGAATATCCAATCCTGTTAACCTTAGCTCGGACTTCTTTTAGGATAAAAATTATCTTTTGAAAACAAAAGGCCTAACTCAGAACACACTAATTGGGTAAAAAAAAGATCTATTCAAAACTTGGATATAAAGAAAATATCTTATAAAATAATAAACCAAAGTAATTTGTCTCAATCATGGAATTTGAAATCAAACCTTTGAAAATATCAAATAACCCATAAGTTCTACTAAGTTTTAAAAGTTCTAAAACTTTGAATGGCTTTTTAGTGGACAGCTTACTTTTAGTGGGCTCATTTTATGCCTCTTGTCACTTTGAATGGCTTTTTAAACATCTTTTTATTTTTGATACACTTTGCATATTTTTTTTTTTCAATTTGGTGTCATTGCGCATCTTTTGTTTTTGGCATCATTGGCAACTTTTTTTTATTTTTTATTTTTGCAAGCTTGATTCTCTTTAACTAACTCTTAAAAAGGAATCTTAGTTGTGAGTATATCTTCTAGATATTAGAGAAGAGAAACTCATTCTCTAATATAGGAAAGAATAAGTCACAAAACATAATCAAAATCATATGATAAATGCAATGACAAGATTTCAATTAACTTGAAAGATATATAAAAACTTTGAATATTATATATAAGGTAGATTATTGTAACAAGATAAAAAAGATCTTACTTTTAAAAACCAATTGTTAATATAAGATAGAATTTTGTTAAGAGAAGAAAATTATATCACTAAAAGAGGTTAGAGGGAGGGAAACCATCAACGATGTTTCTCCCTTTAACTGATTTAGAGATGCTAAACATTGGATATAAATCTCCAAAATTTAAGAGCTAGGAAAAATTATCATAAAGAAAAAGAAAGCCAAAGTAAAAACAACTAGAACAACTAATAAAAAAAAAGCTAGCACTAAAGATAGAAAATAATCAACATATGCATTTCAAGAATTTATTAAGCAGCAAGTTTAAGCAATTATGAGCCGTGAGCCTCCGTTTGTCTAAGTATCATATGCTCTCATGAGGTCTTTGGTGAGAGCAATCCTGCAAAAATCATCAATTATCAGATTTAGGAACCCAAACAGGTTTGGAATCCTTCTTATGAAAAGTAGAATATAATGCATGTGTGTTATGCTATGAATCATGCAATTTTAGTCTCCACACCCAATGTGTTCTATGGTGAACAGTACAAGTGTGTGAGATGTGTCCTAGCATGCCACATGAAAAATATCTAACACTAGGAAAACGATTTTTTAAATGGTTCGAGTAATAATGCCTCTTCCTGTGTCTTATCTTTTGATCAAATGTGGGTGTCATCCAATTTCTCTTAAGTGTATCCAATTCATTTTTAAACCTCAAGTTAGTACTTTCTAAAGCATCATTATCAATTCTCAAATTGTGCTCTATCTCTTTAGATTTCTTAAAATCAGATTCAAGTGAGGTGTGTGAAGCTTTTAATGAATCATGCTCTTCAATTAATTCAGAATTCTTTTTATTTAAATCATCAAATTCATCAAGTAGAGCTATGTGATTTGAATCAATCGTTGAATGATCTTTGAGAATAATTTCATGCTCTTTTTGAAAATTCAAAAGCTCCAATTTCAAACTAGCATAAGTTTTTTTAAGTTTTCTATATGATGCATGATTTTTTTCACATATTTCAAAAAATTGATCATAGGTTGGTTTACATACCTCTTCTTTATTACTTTGATCAAGATGATCTTCTGTCATTAAGCACAAGTTTATTGTTTCCTCTTCAGGCTCAGTTTCAGAAGAATCTGATGCAGATTCTGCCCAAAATGCCTTTTGAACTCGCATCTTATCCTTCATGAACTTAGGTTTCTCCTCACTCTTTTCTTTGCTTGACTGATCATGAAGTGTACGACAATCAGCTTTCACATGTCCAGGCTTCTTGCATTCAAAACAAATAACATTAGAATATCCTTTGGAATTTTTGTTATCTTTACCTTTTCTCCAATCCTGATGATGCTTGTGACTCTTCCTTAGAAAGTTTTTGAATTGCCTTGTGATTAAGGCAATGTCATTGCTTTCAGACCCGGAAGAATCAGAGTCCGTGTTGTTGGCCTTTAATGACACAATTTTCTCCTTCCTTTTCTCACATGAATCAAGATTTCTTTGATTCACCCCTTGCTCGTAAGCAATGAGTGAGCCAAGTAAGTTGTTAATCAAATAGGTATTCAAATCTTTAGATTCAGTAATTACAGTTATTTTAGCATCAAAAGAGGAAGGCAAACATCTCAAAATTTTGTTCACTTTTTCATAATTTGAAAGTTCTCTTTCTAAGGCATGCAAAGAAGTAATTATCTGAGTAAACCTTATATACATTTCAGAAATTGATTCAAAAGGTTTCATACGAAAAAGTTCATAATCATGCAAGAAAATATTCAAACGAGATTGTTTAACTTCATTGGTTCCTTCATAAGTAATGCACAATTTATCCCAAATTTCTTTACCAGTAGAGCAAGTAGAAACACGCATGTAATCTTCAGATTTTAAAGCACAGAAAAAATAGTTTAAATACTTTGCATTAAGTTGTGCTAAATCTCTTTCATCAAAATTCTATTCAGAAAAAGATAATTCAGTTTTAATTCCATTAAGTTCACGAGAAAGTGAAGAATATCCTTATTTAATAAGCATCCATATGCGATAATCAGTTGATTGTAAAAAAGTAGACATGCGAATTTTCTAAAAAATAAAAGGAAGATTGTCAAACAAAGGTGGTCGTGTAATAGAATATAATTCTGTTGTATTACGATTCCCAAAGTTAGTCATGGATTAAAATTCAAAAATATTTCAAACTAAGTTTTTATGAACCCCGCTCTTATACTACTTGAAAGTTTATTATGGATGTTAGGCCCTTAAGAACTAGCCCAAGGCTAACCAAGAGGGGGGGGGGGGGGGGTGGGGTGAATTAGTATTTTAAATTTTTTTTAAAGCAAAGCACAATAATCACAAA
Source organism: Dendrobium catenatum (assembly GCF_001605985.2). Taxonomy (NCBI): domain Eukaryota; kingdom Viridiplantae; phylum Streptophyta; class Magnoliopsida; order Asparagales; family Orchidaceae; genus Dendrobium; species Dendrobium catenatum. The sequence continues at coordinate 22,944,349 of NW_021319083.1, forward strand.
CCAAAATCACCACATAAATCAAAGTGCGGAAAGTTAAATGCGAAAGCAGTAAAAATAACATAAGGGTTTATAATAGTTCGGTCAACTCGACCTACATCCACTCCTAGAAGGCGCCCTCCGAGTATTGCACTACAAACATGACTCTCCTTTTGCTCTCAGAGCAAGGAGGAGAAGCTCTTACAAACCTCCTTTTCACCAACCCCGGCGAGGCAGATAACCCAACTCCTTTTGATTTCTCCTGAAGTAGGCAGAGAACCTTAATCGATCGCTAAAGCTTATCTCTCCCAACCCTTCCAAGGTTAAGAGATTCTAGTGGAAGAAGAAGTGGAACAATGCTTGGAGAAACCCTTATGAATTCCCCTCACAAGCTCCCCCTCACAAAAGATCTTCTTTCTATCTCCCTCTCTCTATCCTCTAAGCTTTTTTAGTTCAAGACAGCAGCAAAAGATTGTTCAAAATGTTGAATAACAGCTCTTAAATAAAAGAGCTTCATAATAGCTCATTAATTGCAATTTGCCGACATTATCATCTAGGATGATAGGTATATCGTCTTGTACGATCAGTGCAATTTAAGCCTAATCACCCGGGACGATCTAGGATGAATAGAAGAAAGTTGTTTTTATCATCCAGGATGATAATATATCATCCTGAATGATTAGTTCAAATCAAAGATTATCGGCCAGACAATCACTCTAAAAAGAGGTCTAGATAATTAAAAACTAGCTTGATCGTCCGAGCCGATCTCACGATCGTCCCGGATGATTAGTTCAAATCAGAGGAAAATCATCCAGAACTTCACCCAAAAGTTTGGCTGGCCGATGCAGATCATCCATGACATCGCCCGGAATATGAGCTGACCGATGTTGATCTTCTAGGTGCAACTAAGGTTTTTTGAACTGATCGTCCCGGCCGATCTTGCGCTCGTCGAGGACAATGTGATCGTATCAATCAGCCTTAATTACTTTCCTTAATTGTCGGATTAATTTAGGCATAAGTATGATATATCGTCCTCACCAATTTCTAAAAATAAAAAAAATGCCTAAATAAATCATGGCGACTGATTCTTTCTATTTTTATCCTATCATCCTGGCCGATACAAGTATCATTCAGGCTGATCGGCTTAATGAAGGATGCCTTAACCATGATGCCCTGATTAGGGTTTCTGTTACTAAAGATATTATCCATAACGATATAAACATTGTCCAGTATGATGTGAGTGAAAATAAAAAAACTCTAATTCAGATAGAAAAATCACTCAAGTGTGTGTGTGTAGGGTTACTTAACATCAGACACTTCAAAGGACATAATTGACTCAAGAAAGGGAAAAAGATATTACAAACTGACTCAGACCTAGTCTAACTAAAACTTGAGCTGGTTTCGATTGCCGTCTGATCTTGTGAACCTGAAATATTAGTAGGCAAAGGCAAGGCAGTCGCAGAGAAACAGAATTATTGACTATCATCAAAATCACAATCCATAAAAAATAGAGTTACAACAATATATTCTGATCAGCTCAATCTTTCCAAAATAGCATACAATCATTAGGACATGCATCTATCTTCTTATATCCAAGATCAAATGCTTTCATTATCTTCTTCACTTTGTATGTACTTTTATGTAACAAGACCCCTTTAGGAAATGCATCGACCAGTAACTCAAGTAGCATATCAAAAAATCTTGCCGTCCAAGAATGAAAATACTTCAAACGAAACAACTTCAATATAAAAGAGAGTTTTGAGAAGGTTTTACATCCATATGCTTAATTTATTGCATATTCACCTATAATACAATGTTCTTCCCCATGTCGAATCCATACAACATATCCAGGAAAAAATCCTAAAGAAATTAAATGGTCTTTCACATCTTTCATTAAATGGAAGTACCTATTAATGCATGACTTGCACGGGCATAAAAGTTTTTCTAACAAATTCTTGCTTTGACTTGCAAACTCTATGAAACTGTTTACACCATTTACATAATCACGACTCTACTTGGCTTTTGTAATTCAACTCTTATCCATATTAAGTAAAAAATAAGTTCAGCCTTTGTAACGCCTTTATATTTGATGAATTGCTTTAGAAATCCATATAATCAACATATATTTGCCATATTTTCTGATATCATATTAGATTGAAGAAGTTCAGCATGTCTGAGAAGTTAATGTGATCGATCAATATGACCGATCACATCTTTTCTATTCTTTTTAATATAAATAATATTAACACTATGAGGAGTTATTTGCATCGGTTAAAACCGGTGCTAAAACATGTTTTTAGAAGTGGTTCTAAAACTGCTCCTAACTAGTGATGCGAAAAATCTAGATTTCTAGTATTGACCGCATAAAACCAAGTCAAAAATGAGTGAATAAAATAAGCAAGAAAATTATGTCGAGTTATACTCAATCGGCCCAACCAGCTTATTACCAATATCTAATAGAGTTTATTCGAAAGAGCTATAATAATCATTAAACATAGATTTGTTCCTATTTGACCAACATTCTATATAGTTGGTCCAAGATCGTTCTAAGGATGTTCAAAGAAATTTCTCTTACACTAGCTAGTGCATGTTTCCAAAGACGTTTAAAAAAATAAGTAAAAATAATATACAACAAACTACTAAATAAAAATAATAATATCAACAACAATATAAGAAATATATATAGGTCTTCTCTAAGAAATATTAATTGGATGGATCCATGAAGAGGTGTAAAGCATGGCTGATTGAAAAATGATTCACCCAACTTATGAGATCAACTATGTTTGAATAGTTGCTATTTGAATGATTTATATTTGTGCAACTTATGTAGTTTTGATGATTCCAAACATTATTGTTCAAATGAATAGTTATCTCCTAACAATTTCAGAAGATTTGCACTTGCTCTTGTGTGTACTAACATTTCAGGAAAATCAGACTCCAGACTACGAAAACTTCAAATCAAATTCAACATGAGAAATTTTGTTTATTTGAAGTTTGTCTTTTCTTTGAATTAATTTTGAAAGGGAGTGATTGTAATTGAGTGAATAAAATCTCACACACACAAAATAAGGAGATCTTGAAATTCTATACTGATCGTACAGGACGATATTTATCGTACTGGACGATCTGTCAGTTATCTCCTATAGAGCATTTGGAACGAATAGGAACTTGCTTTGAAAATTTTTTTTCTAAGTCCTATTCGTCCAGGACGAATTTTAATATCGTCCCGGGCGATGGATTCTCTGTAAAAATTTCGTCCAGACGAATTTTACCATCGTACTGGGCGACCAGTCCTCAGGAAAAATTTCGTCCAGACGAAAATAAATATCGTACCGGACGAACAGCTCTCTGGAAAATTTTCGTCCAGACGAAACCAAATTATCGTCCCCGGCGATTGGTCCTCTGGAAAAGTTTCGTCCAGACGAAATAAATAATCGTCCAGGACGATCAGCTCTCTGTAAAATTTTCATCCAGACGAACAAATTTTCGTCCAAACGATAAACCGACTTAGAACAGTTTTCAGCAGTTTCTAGAACCGACCTTGTAATAACCGTTCGTACTGGACGAACCTAGTTCGTACAGGACGATCAGCTGTACGAAGTCATTTCGTACACATATACAAATAAGGTCGTTTCAGATCGTTTAAGTAAAATCGTCCAGGACGATCCAGGATCGTACAGGACGATCCACTGCGTACAGAATTGGAAACTTGCAGTTTTTGGGCGGTTTTTCTTGTCTTTTACATAAATAGTCCAAATTAGACTGCCACCCAATCTTTTTGTCATTTGATCTTCGTGTCTATTGAGAGAATAGCCAAGGGGAGAGTGGAAGAGAGCATTCAAAGGAGGATTCCTACCATTGGAGCAAGAAGGCTTCACTTGGATTGCTAAGGTAAGAATCTCTACTTGTGAAATTGAATTTCTTCACTCTTTTCTTTCTTCCTTCTAGATTCTTGTGAGAAGATCATTCAAGAAGGTCCGGTTCACTGCCGACACTTGGAGAGTGTGAACAGACGTGGGTTCTCTGCCTACACTAGGAGAGTGTAAAAGGAAGAAGGTTCTCTGCCTACACTTGGAGAGTGTGAGCAGCCGTAGGGTTCTCTGCCCACACTAGGAGAGTGTGAAAGGACGACGGTTCTCTGCCAGCACTGTGGATTGTGTAAAAGGACGACGGTTCTCTGCCGCACCGGGGAGTGGTGAAAAGAGTGTTGTGTACAGGCTTCTCCACCTTGCTGTGGGTGCTAAAGGAGAGTCACTTTGTGGTATTAGTGCAATACTCAGAGGGTGCCTCTGAGGAGTGGATGTAGGTCTGGTTATAGACCGAACCACTATAAATCTGATGTCATTTACTTTATTGCTTTTACGTTTCTGCATTTTTAATTTCAGTTTTAACAACTCTGTGGTTGAAAAACATTTTTCTACAAACTTTAAAAGAAAATTTCATTTCGGTTCAACTTTAATTTTAAGAGGGTTTAAAATTTTTAAAACTACCAATTCACCCCCCTCTTGGTAGCCGTGGGACATTTACTTAGGCTTAACAACCTAATTACTAGACTCAACAAACTATTTTGAAACTTTTTCCATACGACAAAACTTAATACAATTCGTGCCATACATTCAATGGCGATCAAACTGAATGATATAAAAAATTTTCCTTATATAATAACCAAAATGTTATTAATTTTTTTTTTCTAATATAATAACTCTTTCTTGATGTATTTGGACACATGTGGTCAACACTCTATTAATTTTTTTATCTATCAAATTAAAGAACCATAAGACTTTGCAGTATTGTCATCTATAGGTCTTGACAAAGACTTTGCAGGTTGATGTACGCATTCCCTCACTTTATCAACCAAGCAGCTTTCTTAAAAAACTTGAAAGTGTCATCTGGCATCTTCTATCTTAAAGGAAACATGAGGGTGGTCATCTTTCAAATCTAGGAGATGCAAAGAACATAAGAGAATAAAGGCAATTTATATAAAATTCAACATAGTTTGATCATTTTATGAAAATATGCAATGGAACCTTGGCATGTGAATTTTTTAAAATTTTAAGGCCACCTGCTGGAATCCAAACGGCTGAAGCTCAAACAAGCTCGTGATTAGTACCCTCTGAAGGTCTCAATCATTTACTGAAATGAAACAAGAAGAAGAATGAGAAAAAGAGGGAGAAGAAGATGAAGAAGAAAAATGAGAAGAAGAAGAGAAAGAGGGGGAAGATACTCACATTGAAGAATACCGACCAAGATGCCAGCGATGTGTGAACGGACGGGCGTTTTCGACAATAATGACCGAAAGTGTGCTTCTCCGATAGGGTTTGCTCTGCTCGACGGTGGATTGCTCCGCTTGAGAGTCACCGTGGCAGAAGACAGTGGGGAGCCGAGCAGTTCGTGCGAATGGATGAAAAATTAAGGCTTCTCGATATGTTTAAGGGAGGGCCTTTTCATGGGGTTAAAATTAGTGTTATTTGCACCGATTTAAATCGGTGCAAATAACACTGGTTAAAATCAGTGCAATTTGTAGCGGGCTAAAACAGTGCAAAAAATGGTGTTTTGGCTGCGGTTTTAAATCCGCTACTAACATGTGTTGCGAAAAAAATCCGATTTTTTAGTAGTGTATATATATAGGACAATGGAAAAGATTTTTATTTCTAAGTATAATTTTGATTTAGATTTTAATTCAAAAATAAAATTTTCCCATGTTGAAACTCATTCACTATGAATTAGGTTGTTAAACCTAAGCTTATGTCCCAGCGGCTAACTAAGAGAGGGGGTGAATTAGTATTTAAAAATTTTAACCCTCTTTAAATTTTTAGGAAACAAAAAATTAATTTTAGTGAATTTTTCTAGAAATAATTTTTCAACAACAAGTTATAAAAGTTAAAATAAAATAAACAGCGAAAAAGTAAAGTACATAAGATTTATAGTGGTTCGGTCAAAACCATACCTACATCCACTCCCCAGAGGCACCCTCTGAGTATTGCTCTAATACCACTAGTGACTCTCCTTTAGCACTCACAGTAAGGCGGAGAAGCCTTTACAAAAACTCTTTCCATCACTACCCGGTGCGGAAGAGAACCATCGTCCTTTTACACTTATCTCTAGTGATGACAGAGAACCTTCCATTCTTTCACACTCCCCCGATGTCGGCAGAGAATCATTTGTCCTTTCACACTTCCCCTGTTGTAGGCAGAGAACCCTTCATCCTTTCACACTCTCCTAGTGTGGGCAGAGAACCCTTCGTCCTTTCACACTCTCCTAGTATGGGAAGAGAACCCTTCGTCCTTTCACACTTTCCTAGTGAGGGCAAAGAACCCTCGGCTATTCACACTCTCCAAGTGTCGGCAGAGAATCGGATTCCTTTAAAAGATCTTCTTCACAAGAAATTTGAAAACAAGAGAGAAAGGAGTGAAGTAATCAAACACCAAGAGTAGAGATTCTCACCTTTGAGTACCACGTGAACCCTTCACGCACCAGTTGGAAGAAATATTCTTCAAACACTCTCTCACACTCTTTCCTTGACTCTCCTTTTAATTGGCACAAAGATCAATGAACAAAAGGATTTGGTGGCAGTCTAATTTGGTCTTTATAAAGAAGAGACAATAAAAAACCGTCCAAAAACTGCAAATTTTCAAGTTAACACGTTATGGATCATCCCGTACAATCGTAGATCGTCCCGGACGATTTTACTTAAAGTGTCAGAAATGATCTTAATGTATATTGGTACGAACTATGTTCGTACACGATAATTGTCCCGTACGAACTAGGTTCGTCCGATACGAATAGTTATACCATAGGTCGGTTCCCAAATAACTGCAGGACGTAACCAAATTTTTCTTAAGTCGGTTCCCTTCGTCCTGGGACGAACAGGCCTTCATCTGAACAAAATTTTTATAGAGCCTTCCTGGCACATTTTGGATTTCATCTTAACGAGATTTTTACAGAGAAAAATTCATCCTGGGACAAAAATAATTACGTATGAACAAAATTTTTACAGAGCCAAACTTTTCCTGACACGATTTTAATTTTGTCTGAATAAAAATTTTACAAAGCTCAACTCGTCCTGGGACGAAAATGACTTCGTCCTGGATGATCAGGACTTAGAAATTTTTTCTCCAAATCCTATTTGTTCCATTGCTCTTTCGAGGAGATAACTGACCTAATCGTCCTGTACGAACGAAGTTCGCCTCGTACGATCAGTACAAAAAAGTAAGATCTCCTTAAGTGTGTGTGTGTATTTTATTCACTCAATTACAATCACTCCTCGATTTAATGAACATTTACAAGCTTAAAAATTAAAAAGGATTGCATGCTGGATTTGATTTAAAGTCTTTGTAGTCGGGAGTTTGAATTTTCCTGAAATGTTAGTACATACAAGAGCAAAAAAAAATTCTTCCAAAAAGTGTTAGGAGATAATTATACATAAAATAATAATATTTGGAATCATCAAAATAATACAAGTTGCGAGAATGTAAAACATGCAAATAGCAACTCTTCTTAACACCCCAAACAAGAGATGAGAGGGAGAAAATATACTCTTTATATTTATTATCATGAATTTTCTTCTTTAAAGATTTGGTGGAGTCAGCCACAACTTAAATTTATGATTGTAAAATAAGATAGGAGATAAATTTTTATTAAAGAAATAAAAGACAAGTCAACAAATTCCCTCAAAAGGTTTTCCTTCTTATTTCTCTGACTTTTTTTAAACTTTTTCTCAAAATTAACTTTGCTTTTGAAAATTTTGAATATGCCTTAAATTTATGAACCCTTAATCACTAAAAAATAAATTTAGATTCTTGTCTTGAACTAATTTGAAATACAAGGCACAAGTCTAAAAATAATTCAAACTATAGAGATGATTGAGAGTGAAATTTTGATTTGAACTCTAAAAAAAATCTAAAAAAATGAAGTAAGCTTGATTTGGATTTAAATTTTTTAGAAATTTAGGGCAAAAAGTATCTAATAAACTTCAAATTATTTTATTAAATCTTTTAATATACTTAAAAATACATCTAATCCTCATTAAATAGGACGTGAGGCAGACTGAAATAGAAAATAAGAACATAAACTAAGAACACCAAAAAAGATGGAGAGAGAAATCTATTCACATCGTTGGTCATCAAAAATTGTGGGTCCTCCAAAAGGATGCTTTGCTTGCAGGACTAGGCAATGCAATGATACCAATCGCCGAACTATCCCCTTAGATAAAAATGATCATAGGCCATTACCACTCTATACAAGCAATGTTATTGGCAGAGCCCAGGATGAATTATACATATGCATTATCTATAGAGAATAGTGACTTTCGTAAGCTTAACACCTTTCGAAGTATAATATATATATATATATATATATATAGATATATAATATATAATATAAGTAATAATATACTATAATATACTATAATCTGATTGTCACCCAAAAATTTCTCCCATTTGCTTGCACTAATATTTTACAAGTAAGTATATATACATTCAACTTTGCTCATCTTCTTGTAATAAAGTGGAGACAACATAAGCAAAAATACAATGCATGTATGAATGCCATGTTGCGGATCTATTGTTTATGATTTTGATGATATAAAACTTTCTTATTTATCTACGACTGTCTTATGTACTGAAATTTCATGTCCATACAATCAGACTGCAATTTGGAACCAGCTCAAGATTGGATAGACTAGGTCTGAGTCACTTTGTATACTTTTTCCTTTCTTGAGTCTATTGTATTTGGTATGGCACCTGATGTTTTGTAACTTGAAATATTTTCTGTTGTTCCGTAAAAGATTTCTATTTTGGTAACATTGTCCAGGACTATATTTATATCAGCCTGGATGATCTGTCCAAAAATAGAAACCCTAATTAAAGCATCCTCATTAAGGCACCCGTCATAAGATAGGCTTAATTCAAAAACAATCAACCGCCATGATCAGATTAGGTATCCTTTATATTAGGAAATCGGCCAGGACGATATAGACATCGTCCAGGATGATCTAACTCAATCATGCCTAAATTGATCTGGTATCTTTAGAAAGCATTAATGGTTGATTGATACGATTACATAGTTTGGGATGTTCGTAGAATCAGCCGGGATGATGGCCTGGACGATTTACATCGGCCAGCATCTATTTCGGGCAGTGATCAGGATGATTGAAATGGGTTTTAAACTAATCGTCCGAGACAATCGTGAGATCGGCCAGGACGATATAACCAATTTTCTTCTAATCGTCCCAAATTGTCCTAGGCCGTTGAGCTTAATTTATACTGATCGTACATGATGATAGTTATATCGTCCCGGACGATAATGTCGGCAACTTACATTAATGAGCTCATTTTGAGCTTTTCTATTTAAGCTTTGTCATGGCACTTTTGTAAGTGTCTTTGGGAGCCATTGTAGCTTCGTTCTTTTGGAGGAAACTTGAAGAGAGAGCTTGAAAGGGAGTGAGAAATGGGTGAAGTCAGAGGGAGAAGATCCTGTAAGGGGGGACTCAAGGGACCACATGGTTGCTCCGGTAGGCTTGCACCTTAATACCGTCGAATTCAAGGATTGTCTTGAGGGAAGTTCACCAAAGAAGAAGTTCACTTTGGCGTCAAATGACCCAGCGACTGCGCCACACCGGGGAAGGTGGAAGTGATTTTGTAAGGGCTTCTCCGCCTAGCTGTGGGGGCTAAAAGAGATATCAAAATTCTAAATTTCTAACATTTTTTATGCTATGCGTTGTCAATCTAATTCTACTAAGTTTTTTTATTAAAATCAAGAGGTACTTTCTCATTTTAAGAATATTTGTTTTTTCACTAGATCACAGAATATTTTTGTGTTTTATTTATTTTATTTTTTTTTTGTGCCCCTTCTCTTTTTTTTGATAATGTCAAAAGGGGAGAACGTAACATATTGTTGAATTTTTGTATTGTTGACGTATTTTGAATCTTTTTTAAAAAAAACATTAAAGAACAATAAAAATATTTTTATCTCCCCTACTTTTTAAAGTGTTATTCTAGTGAGGGGGAGATTAGGAGAAAATGTTCCTTTTTGAAAATTCAAATTGAAATATTTGCTATCATAAAAAAGGGGGAGATTATTGCGGATTTATGGTTTATCATTTTGATGATAACAAACATTCTTATTTCTTTACGACTGCCTTATGTACTGATATTTCAGGTCCATACGATAAGACTGCAATTTGGAACCAGCTCAAGATTGTATAGACTAGGTCTGAGTTAGTTTGTACACTTTTTCCTTTCTTGAGTCTATTATATTTGGTATGACACCTGATGTTTTTTAACTTGAAAGATTATCTATTGTTTCCTAAAAGATTTTTATTTTTGGTAACATTGTCCGGGATGATATTTATATCGGTCTGGACGATTTGTCCAAAAACAGAAACCCTAAATAGGGCATCCTCATTAAGGTAGCCGTCATAAGCGGATCGGCCTGGACGATACTTGTATTGGCTAGAACGATAGGCTCAATTCAGAAACAATCAACCACCATGATCAGATTAGGTATCCTTTATTTTAGTAAATCTACCATGATGATACATACATCATCCAGGACGATCTAATTCAATCATGCCTAAATTGATCTGGTATCTTTAGAAAGTATTAATGGTTGATTGATACGATCACATCATTCGGGACGATCGTAGGATCGGCCGGGATGATGGCCTGGATGATTTACATCGTCCAGCATCTATTCTGGGAGGTGATCAGGATGATTGAAATAGGTTTTAAACAAATCATCCGGGACGATATAACCAATTTTCTTTTGATCATTCCAAATCGTCCTGGGCCATTGAGCTTAATTTATACTAATCGTACATGACGATAGTTATATCATCCCGGACGATAATGTCGGCAACTTGCATTATTGAGCTCGTTTTGAGCTTTTCTATTTAAGCTTTATCAAGGCACTTTTGTAAGTGTCTTTGGCAGCCATTGTAGTTTCGTTCTTTTGGGGGAAACTTAAAGAGAGAGCTTGATAGGGAGTGAGGAACAGGTGAAGTCTGAGAGGGAGAAGATCCTGTGAAGGGGGACTCAAGGGAGTGTGGAGGGGGATTCCACACGGTTGCTCCGGCAGGCTTGCACCTTAATACTGTCGGATTCAAGGCTTACCTCGAGGGAAGTTCATCAAAGAAGAAGTTCACTTTGGTGTCAAAGGACCCGGCGACTCCGCCGCACCGGGAAAGGTGGAAGTGATTTTGTAAGGGCTTCTCCGCCTAGCTGTGGGGGCTAAAGGAGAGACACTTAGTTAGTTCAATACTTGGAGGGTGCCTCCAAGGAGTGGATGTAGGTCAAGGTTTGACCAAACCACTATAAATCTAGTGTATTCTTTTCTTATTATTGCTTTTATATTTTAATTTCCGTATTTGGTTTTCTATGTGGTGATATTGGTTTTAGTTTGTGCTTTGCTTAAAGATTCTTCTTTACCAATTCATCTCTCTCTTATTTAGCCTTGGGCTAGTTCATAAGGGCCTAACATCTCTAACAAACTTTCAATCCATACAAGTCTATACAATTTAATAAATCTAAAGTACACCAACAAAAAAAATCGTACATGATGTGACATCCAAAGTGCATGAAGCAAATAAACATATTAAAGATACCCTCCAAGCAAAGGTATTTGCATAACAATATAGCACACTACTGACCTAGTTTAAAACTAGAGTTAGTGGCCTAGCAAACAAGCTTTAGTGTATGAGAAAGGTTAAGGTTCTGTATTTTTATATACCCTATAACATTTTATGTTTAAGTTATCTTATCTCAAAGTATTTATGTATTAAAAGCCAAAAGAGATTTTGGTTTTAGTTGAAGTCTTAAAGATTTAGTGTTTTGCTATTTTCATTTTTAAATATATAAAAAAAAGATTATTTGATTTTAAAGTATCATGTGAGCTAGTGATTTTAAAGTATATAAGTAATTAACCCGTCCTAAGGCTCATAAATATAGTGTTATTGTTCCCTATAAAAGTTAGGATTGGTTATATAGACTCTTTGCTTTTTAATTAGGTGTTTTAGTCCTTAAGAGCTTTCAATCCAATACACTTTTGAATTCCTAAAACAGTCAAGTATAAAGGTATTTTTGCATTCAAGAGTATTCGTAGCGGTAGAGAAATATAAAATTAACGTCTTAGAATTATACGAAAATCTGGCACACAATCAAATAAGAAACAGGGTGTTGCATTTATAAGAGACACCAAGATTTTTATGTGGAAAACCCCTGAAAAGGGAGATAAACCATGGGGCCTAGCCCAGTTTGAATAAATCCACTAACATTGCAGTTGATTACAAATGAGGGCTTCTTTAGGGGAAGGCTTTGGCTTGATGTACATCATATGAAGTACATTATATGGCAAGAATACAAAGAGTCATTGTTGATGTGTTAGTTTGGTTAAAAAGAATGTAGTCGATGGGCAACATATGTCAAAAGGATCGTGTAGCCGATGGGCGACGGAGGTCGGAAGGACTGTAGTTGGTGGGCGACGTAAGTCAGGAGGACCATAGTCAACGGGTGACAGAGGTCAAAAGAACTATAGTTGGTGGGCAACATAAATTGGAAGAACCTTAGTCGGCGGGAAATGGAGAACAATAGGATCGTAATTGGAAGGCGATGTAAGTCGGCACGACCGTAGTGGGCGGGCAATGGAGGTCAGAAGGATCGTTGTCTGGCAATAGGGGGACTATGTATCATAGAAGTTTAGCAATGGATAGAAATTTCGCATCAGATAAATGCTTGTGAAAATCTAATGACAGACAGAAGTCCGACGTCGAGTAGAAATCTGGAAACGAACAAAGGTCCGGCATCGGGTAGACGTTCGACGTCAGTCTATCGATGAGGAGAACTCTGGCGTTAGATGGTATTCAGAAAAAACTCCATAGTCACTTGGAGACCGAGTGGAATTTAGGTGTTAGTTGGAAGTAGGGCAGAATTCCTGCATTAGTTGGAAGTCAGGCATAATTCTTGCGTCACTTGAAGTTGGGTAAAATTTTGACATCTGTAGAAGTCGGACAGAATTCCGGCGGTGGTCGAGGAGGAGTTTCTTTCCTCCTAATCTTCTCTTCTTCTTCTTGCTTGGGTCCCTCTCTCAAGAGAAATGAGGGGTCTATTTATAGATTTTATTAGCATGGCCTGTAAATAGATGGAGGATCAAAGGTAAATGTAGAGTGGTGTGGATGGAAGACCGATATTGAATCCTTTGATTGTAGACCGGTCAACAGACATTTAAATGTCTTAATAACTTCAGAATTCGATGATCTTGGGCTCGTTATATTTGTCTCGTCGAGATGCTCGATTCGACTATAAGCTCATCAAGTTTGGAAACTGTTTGGTAACTCAAATTGTGGTATGAACATTCCAAAAGGGCTTCGAGTCCTTGATTTGGAAACATTTGGGATCAGATTGAGTTGAATTTGGTGTTGTTAGGTTCGTATTTTCGAGATGCTTAGTTTTACTAGAAGTTTGCTAAAATCAGAGTTCAGGTGATCTCAGATTTAATTTTTGAAGTTTTCAGATTGATTTTTGCCTCGAGGTTCGTGCCCAATCAAATATTTTTTTTATAACATATCAATTTCCCCCCTATTTTTTGGACGTCGAAGCTTCAAGATTCCCAAAATATATATGTTGACATTTCACATTGGCCAAATCGCAAAAAAAATTGCATTTCAAAAATTAACATCTTGTTTAAACTTGATTATAGAGGCCCTATTGAGCTCTGAAAGTGTCAAAATTGAGTCCGGAATGTCAAAAAATGTTTCTGGGGAATGCCCGATTTGGACCGTCTAGTCCAAAAATTTGGCCTTGGCGCGCGTTGGCGGCCAAACCGGCAAGCCGCCGCCTGCTGCCGCTTCCTGCGACGGGCCTCACATCGTGTGCCAACAGGCGCGTCCCGCACGTGACCGCTGGATTAGCCGCGTGGTTGGCATTTTTAAATTTTGTGGTGGGAACCACATTGATTCTTTAAAAATATAAATTTCTAAAAAATTCTTGAAAAAATTTGAAAATTCAAAAAAAAATGAATTTTTTTTTTAAATTCTGGAAACTTTCATAAGCTTCTCTTTTTCTCCAAAAATACTATAAATATCCCCCGAGGCTAGGGGGAAACTTGCATGTTTTTTCCCTCTTTCTTTCTAACAGTTGAGGCTTTCCACTATTTTTAAGTATGTGACTTTTCCTACTTAATTCGGTGCCCCTCCTCTTGTACAGAAGTTAGAATTGTCCCCTCTTTTCTTCTTCTAGCTTTCTTATAGTGGAGGCATTCCGCTATTTTTCATAGGTGACTTTACCTACTTAAATTGGCGCCCCTCCTCTTGTACATAATTTAAAATTTTCTCTTCTTTCTCTCCTATTTTTCTTCTTGTTCTAGAGGTCTTTAGCTATTTTTCGTAGGTGACTTTCCCTACTTAAATCGGCGCCCCTCTTCAGTGTAGAAGAAATTTTTTTTCTCCTTCCACTATCTTCTCCTCCATCAATCTTCTTACAGTCGAGGCATTCTGCTACTTTAAGCAGGTGACTTTCCCCACTTAAATTGATGCCCCTCTTCTTGTATAGAAGTTAAACTTTTTATAAAATTTTCTTTTCTTTCTCCTCCCTCATTCTAACTTTCTTACAGTTGAGGTATTCCCCTGTTTGTTGTAGGCGGCATCCCCTACTAAAATCAGCCCCCCCCCCCCCCCCCTTGTTGTAAAAGTTAGACTTTTTGCAACCTTTTCTTTTCTTACATTCTTGTTCTTACATTGGAGGCATTCCACTATCAAAGATAGGTGACATTCTCCTATTAAGCTTCAGTGTCCCTCTCTTGTGTAGAAGAAGTCATGATGAGAGGTATCTTCTTAATAGATAACCTGTGATAGAAGAAGATCAATTGCTATTTATATGCGAGGTTGATTATAGAAGATCTGATCGTAATAGTGTCCGGGAGGAGAACTAGAATTGATGAGTATATGGGGAGAATTTTGATGTTCTTTGAGCGAAAGCTTATTGGCAATGGACGATTGAGCCGAAGTCTGTTGGCAGTCAATAGCCGAGTGTAAAGCTTAAGGAGAAAGTTCAAGGGTATACTGCAAGTAGCAGTTGAGCGACAATTCAATGATGGCTGAAGTAAAGGATCGCCGACAAATATCAAATGAAGAGCCAATGATTGTAATTTGTAAATATAATATGTATTCATATGGAAATTTGGCAACATTAGATATCCCTGATTCAAGAAGCGAAAGTAGTGTACTATATTAGTCGTCTGGCGACACGTTATATTATTAACTGAGTTGGGGCCTAATAAAGATCAAATTGTAATATTTCTTTGAAGAAGAAGTTGAAAGAGATGTTTGATATGCAGCAGAGAAGAAGTCACTAAATCCACTAAAGATATTTGACTGTTTTGAAGTTACTTGTTTTTTTATGATTGTAACTTATTTGGATGATACCAATGTACCTTTTTCTTTTAGATTCTTACAAAAATAAACTTATTGTATAATTTTTTGAAATATAACTTTAATGATATTTTATACGAAATTGAGAACTTGCTTTTGCATCTTTAAAATATGCATTGATATATTGCGTAATATACTTTTTTGAGGCTTGTTTACCTGCTAAGAATCTTTGTAGGAGATGTCGAGAGAATCCATCAAAAATATATGACCTATCTTAAGTTGTATATAAGAGCCATGCTCGATGACGTTAAACTATATAGAAGAGGTCGAGAGAATCCACCAAGGATGTAAGATTTATCCGAGGTTGTATGTCGGAGCCTTTACTCGATGATGTTAACATGTATGGAAGAGGTCTAGAGAATTCACCAGGGATGTGAGACCTATCCGAGGTTGTATGTCAGAGCCTTTGCTCAATGACGTTAACCTGTATGAAAGAGGTTGAGAGAATCCAACAATGATGCAAGACCTATCTGAGATTATATGTTGGAGTGTTTGCTCGACGATATTAATATGTATGTAAGAGGTCGAGAGAATCCACCAAGGATTTGAGACCTATCTAATATTATATGTCGGAGCCTTTGCTCGATGACATTAACCTGTATGGAAGAGGTCGAGAGAATCCACCAAGGATGTAGGACCTATTTGAGATTGTATGTCAGAGCCTTTGCTCGATGACGTTAACCTTTATGGAAGAGGTTGAGAGAATACACCAAGGATGTGAGACCTATCCGAGATTGTATATCAAAGCCCTGCTCGACGATGTTAACCTGTATGAAAGAGGTCGAGAGAATCCACCAAGGATGTGAGACCTATCTGAGGTTGTATGTTGGAGCCTTGTTTGGCGATATTAACTTGTCTAGAAGAGGTCGAGAGAATCTACCAAGGATGTAAGAATTATCCGAGGTTGTATGTTAGAGTCTTTACTCAACGACTTTAAGCTGTGTGGAAGAGGTTGGGAGAATGCACCAAAGATGTAAGACCTATCCGAGGATGTATGTCAGAGCCTTTGCTCAATAATGTTAACTTATGTGGAGGAGGTCAGGAGAATCCACCAAGGATGTAAGACCTATCTGATGTTGTATATCGGAGCCTTTGCTCGATAATATTAACCTGTGTGAAATAGGTCGAATCGAATCCCCCTGAGATTGATTTTTTCTTGATTGGGAGGGGGAAAACGCTGCGTGTATCCTAAATCAAAAGTGAAGAATGGTTTATCTTTAGACCTTTACTGTCTTTTTGAGGTCGAGATTAAGAGCTTGCCTAGGGAGTAGAAGTTCAGTAAGGGGCTGTATAAATCTTGCAATTGATTGGAAGTATCCTTATATTTACTGAAATTTTTCTGAAATATCATCTTGATATTGAAAGTATTGGAGGGATCTTCTTAACCATAGTTGGAGTCAAAGTTGCCCCCTAGTCCGCATCTGATTATGATTGATGCAGCAATGACTGATGTCAGGAAGTTAATAAGAGTAATCTTTTGAGATTGGAGCAATATTTGCCCCCCCAGTCGGGAACCACGTTCCCACAGACAGCGTCAAACTATTGCATTCAGGAGTATTCACGGCGGTAGAGAAATATAAAATTAACGTCTTAGCGTGTACGAAAATCTGGCATGCAATTAGTTAAAAGAGAGGGTGTTGTATTTATAAGAAACACCAAGATTTTTATATGAAAACACCCTAAAAAGGGAGAAAAACCATAGGGACTAACTAAGTTTGAATAAATGCACTAGCATTACAATTGATTACAAATGAGGGCCTTCCTTAGGGGAAGGTGTTGAGTCTAGTGAATAGGTTGTTAAACCTAAGTTAATGTTTCAAGGCTAACCAAGCGGATGGGTGAATTGGTAATTTAAAAATTATACTTCTACTCTTGAATTTTTAGAAAACCTTTTTAATTATTAATGCAAGTTAAATTTAAAGTTTAAAAATAAACTTTTCAATCAAAGTAAACAACTTGCAATTAAATTAAATGCGGAAGAAAAATAAGAAAGAACACACCAGATTTATAGTGATTCGGTCAAACCTTAACCTACGTCCACTCCCCGGAGGCACCCTCCGAGTATTGCACTAATACCACAAAGTGACTCTCCTTTTTCCCCCAACGCAAGGCGGAGAAGCCTGTAAAAAATCACTTTCATCTTCCCTGGTGCGGCGGAGTAGCCGGGTTCTTTGACACCAAAGAGATCTTCTTCTAGCCAAAACTTCCCTCAAGACGACCCTTGAATCCGATGGTACTGAGGTGCAAGTTCGTTGGAGCAACCGTGTGAATATCCCCTCCACACTCCCTTGAAATCCCCTTCAAGGATCTTCTCCCTCTCAAACTCCACCCTTTCCTCTCTCCCTTTCAAGTTCTCTCTTCTAGTTTTCTCCAAAATAACGAAGACACAATGACTGTCAAAGATACACTTTGTCGTCATTTTACACCCAATTGTCGGTAGAGAACTAGACCGATGTTGTTGAACTTCACTTGAGAGCCTTCAGAGGATATGGGCAGAAACAAAGTGATCTTCTTCTTCAAGTAACCTTGTGAATCCCTCACAAACCCCTCACTTGATCTCTCACTCTTCACTCTTACAATCTCTTCCAAACTCTCACACTCAATGATCCCTCTCAAGAGAAAACAACTACAAAGGTACTTGTAATAGTTTCTAGGACTCATTATATAGAAAGTACATGAAAAACCGTCAAAAAAACTGCCAGTTTTTAATTCTGTACGCAGTCGATCGTCCCGTACGATTGTGGATCGTCCTGGATGATTTTACTTAAAGTGTCGGAAACGAACCTAATGTATATTGGTATGAATTATGTTCGTACACGCTCATCGTCCCGTACGAACTATGTTCGTCAGGTACGAAACGGTTATTACATAGGTCGATTCCCAAAAATTCTACAGGAGTAACCAACTGACGTAAGTTGGTTCAGTTAGTCCTGGGACGAACAGGTTTCGTCCTGGGACGAAAAGGTTTCATCCTGGGACGAAAAGGTTTCGTCCTGGGACGATTTTAAGCATAGAGTTTCGTCCAGGGACGAAAATTAATTTCGTCTTGTACGATCTCATACAGAGAGTTTCGTCCTGGTACGAAGGTTCATTTTGTCTTGTACGATCTCATACAGAGAGTTTCGTCCTGGTACGAAGGTTCATTTTGTCATGTACGATCTCATACAGAGAGTTTCGTCCCGGTACGAACCTTATTTTTCATCTGGACGAACAGTGCAAGAGAGAATCCCGAGAAGTTCGTCCCGGGATGAATATTAATTTCATCCTGGACGATTAGGACTTAGAAAATTTTCTCCTCACACGTTCAATCCATTGCTCTCCTGAGGGGTTGATTGACATGATCGTCCTGTACGAACCAGCTTCGTCCCGTACGATCAGTTCATAAAAATTATCCCCTAAGAGTGTGTGTTGTGATTTTTCACTCAATTACAATCACTCTCTTTCATTTAAAAACTTATGATTTATAAATGAATAGTTTGAAGTCTTCATCGATTGGAGTTGATTTTCCTGAAATGTTAGTACACACTAAAGCAAAAATAAAACTTCCAAAAAGTGTTAGGAGATATATAAAAACAATAATATTTGAAATCATCAAAATAATATAAGTTGCAAGAATATAAAACATGCAAATAACAACTGTCTCTACAATCTTCCCCTTTTTTATGATGGCAAAATAATTATTGTTTGTAGGGTTTCAAATTCTAAGTATCTCCTAAACTCCCCCTGAATTAATGAACTCATGAAAATAAGGAGTCATTTGAATTACTTAAAAAAAGTTTTATTTTTCAAAAATTTTTTATACAACCCTAAAAAATAAAATAAAAGAATACTACAAAAACATACGTACGAAAACTACGAAAACATACATACGAAAATCAAATGATTAAAACATACATAAGAAAATCAAATAATTTCTCCCCCTTTTTGACAACATCAAAAAGTGAAGAAGAAAGGAATGCTAGAAATGTAATCAGAAGTATGAAATTCATTTGATATTTTAATCTTAAAAGTGATTGAGATAAGGTATGTAAATAAAATCAAAAACATTAGAAAAACATAAAATTTCATATAATTTAAGAAGTGATATAACTAAGAGAATAAAAAGAATTTTTCAAGGTCATGTGTCAATTTAGACATGAAGATAAAGAGAATCATTACACTAAAGATGAATAAAAAATTTTAGATTTCAAATTTTAATATAAATTATAAATGAACATTATATCAATTTGAATTAAGAGATTAAAAGAGTCTAGAAAGAAGTAATACCATATGTGGCGCTTTGCGCATCTTTTTCAAAATTTATGGCACACTTTTGTGCATCTTTTTACTTTGGACTTATTTTGTGCCTCTTTTTGTCGTTGCAAATTTTTTGCACAATCCTTTTTAATTTTTGTACATTTGTACAATTTTCAAGAGTATTTAAATTCTTTCCAAAATTAATAATCTAGAAATTAAAATTTTTTAAGTGCATAAATACTAATTGAAAAAAGAAATACAAAATAAGAAAATATCTAAATTGCAATAATAATATTAA
>NW_021319083.1:22965147-22974256 GCF_001605985.2 Dendrobium catenatum
ACTAGTACCTTCATATGTAATGTATAAATTGTCCCAAATTTCCTTGCCGGTAGTACATGTAGATATTCTCATATAATCTTCCAAATTTAAAGCACAGAACAAATAATTCATACATTTAGAATTTAATTCAGCATAAATTTGTTCTACTCTACTCCATTCAAAAAAGGGGTCTTGGTTTTGATTCCATCTATAATACGTGACGGTACAGAATAACCACTTTTAATCATATGCTACATTCGTTAATCTATTGATTGCAAGAAAGTAGACATTCGAATTTTTCAAAAATTAAATAAAATATTTTCAAATAAAGGTGGTCTAACAATCGAATATCCTTCTAAAGTTTTACGATTTCTAAAATTAGTCATACTCATTTTTCAAAAAGTAGTCTAAACTTATGATTTTGAAATAATATTCTGATACCACTTGTCTAGTCTAGTGAATAGGTTGTTAAACATAAGTTAATGTCACAAGGCTAACCAAGAGGGGGGTGAATTGGTAATTTAAAAATTATACTTCTATTCTTGAATTTTTAAAAAAACCTTTTTAATTATTAATGCAAGTTAAATTTAAAGTTCAAAAATAAACTTTTCAATCAGAGTAAACAACTTGCAATTAAATTAAATGCGGAAGAAAAATAAGAAAGAACATACCAGATTTATAGTGGTTTGGTCAAACCTTCACCTACGTCCACTCCCCGGAGGCACCCTTCGAGTATTGCACTAATACCACAAAGTGACTCTCCTTTTGCCCCCAACGCAAGACAGAGAAGCATGTACAAAATCACTTTCACCTTCTCCGGTGCGGCGGAGTAGCCGGGTTCTTTGACACCAAAGAGATCTTCTTCTAGCCAAAACATCCCTCAAGACGACCCTTGAATCTGATGGTACTGAGGTGCAAGTTCGCTGGAGAAACCGTGCGAATATCCCCTCCACACTCACTTGAAATCCCCTTAAAGGATCTTCTCCCTCTCAAACTCCACCCTTTCCTCTCTCCCTTTCAAGTTCTCTCTTCTAGTTTTCTCAAAAAGAATGAAGACACAATGACTATCAAATATACACTTTGTCGTCCTTTTACACTCTCCAAGTGTCGGCAGAGAACCGGATCGATGTTGTTGAACTTCACTTGAGAGCCTTCAGAGGAGATGGGAAGAAACAAAGAGATCTTCTTCTTCAAGTAACCTTTTGAATCCCTCACAAACCCCTCACTTGATCTCCCACTCTTCACTCTTACAATCTCTCCCAAACTCTCACACTCAATGATCCCTCTCAAGATAAAACAAATCCAAAGGTACTTGTAATAGTTTCTAGGACTTATTATATAGAAAGGATATGAAAAACCGTCCAAAAAACTGCAAGTTTTAAATTCTATACGCAGTGGATCGTCCTGTATGATCGTGCATCGTCCCGTACAATCGTGGATCGTCCTGGACGATTTTACTTAAAGTGTCTGAAACGAACCTAATGTATATTGGTACGAATTATGTTCATACACACTCATCGTCCGGTACGAAACAGTTATTACATAGGTCGATTCACAAAAATTCTACAGGATGTAACCAACTGACGTAAGTCGGTTCAGTTCGTCCTGGGACGAACAGGTTTTGTCCTGGGATGATTTTAAACAGAGAGTTTCGTCCATGGACAAAAATTAATTTCGTCCTGTACGATCGCATACAGAGAGTTTCGTCCAGGGACGAAAATTAATTTGGTCCTATGCGATCTCATACAGAGAGTTTCGTCCCGGTACGAATCTTATTTTTCGTCTGGACGAACAGTGCAAGAGAGAATCCCGAGAAGTTCATCCCGAGATGAATATTAAATTCGTCTTGGACGATTAGGACTTAGAAAATTTTCTCCTCGCACGTTCAATCCATTGCTCTCTTGAGGGGTTGATTGACATGATCGTCCCGTACAAATCAGGTTCGTCCCGTACGATCAGTTTACAAAAATTATCTCCTAAGAGTGTGTGTTGTGATTTTTCACTCAATTACAATCACTCCCTTTCATTTAAAAACTTATGATTTACAAATGAATAGTTTGAAGTCTTCATCGCTTGGAGTTGATTTTCCTGAAGTGTTAGTACATACTAGAGCAAAAATAAAACTTCCAAAAAGTGTTAGGAGATATATAAAAATAATAATATTTGAAATCATCAAAATAATATAAGTTGCAAGAATATAAAACATGCAAATAGCAACTCTCTCTACAGAAGGCCTTAGCTTAATGTACATCATATGGAGTAAATTATATGAAAGGAATACAAAGAGTCATTGTTGACGTGTTCGTTTAGTTAGAAGGACTGTAGTCGGCGGACGACATAAAGTCAAAAGGATCATAGTCGGAGGGCGACGAAGGTCAGAAGGACTATAGTCGGTGGGCGACGTAAGTCAGGAAGATCATGTCGGCGGGTGACATAGGTCGGAAGGACTGTAGTCATTGAGTAATGTAAGTCGGAAGAACTTTAGTCGACGGGCGACGAATAAAAGTAGGATCGTAGTTGGAAGGCGACATAAGTTGGCAGGACCATATTCGATGGGCGACGAAGGTCGGAAGAACCGTTGTCTGACGACATGGATCAGAAGGACTATTTATCGTAGAAATCTAGCAATGGATAGAAATCAAGCATCGAATAAATGTCCGATGAAAATCTAATGATGGATATAAGTCTGACGTTAGGTAGAAATCTGGCAACAAGAGGAGGTATGACGTCTGGTAGAAGTTCGAAAATAGTCAACGGTTGGGGAGAACTCCGGTGTTAAATGGTATTCAGGCAAAACTCCAAAGTCACTTGGAGATCGGGTATAATTCTGGTGTAAGTTGGAAGTCGGGCAGAATTTTGGCATCACTTGGTAGTTGGGCGGAATTCCAGCGTCAGTTGGAAGTCTAGCGGAATTTCGCCGTCACTTGAAAGTTGGGCGAAATTCCGGCATCCTGTAGATGTCGGCAGAATCCCGGTGGGGGTTGAGGAGGAGTTTCTTCCCTCGTAATCTTCTCTTCTTCTTCTTGCTTGGGTCCTTCTCTCAAGAGAAATTAGTAGTCTATTTATATTTTTTCCACAAAAAGAGGTTATTACGCTATAGAATAACAAAATATGTTATGCTTGGGTTGTGCCCTTGCGTGAGCTTAACAGACTATATCAACTCCCCTATCATTATAAGAAAATATAACTAACAGCCCATCACTTGAGGTAGCGGTTCAATTGGCATCTAAAACTTCAGTCTATCATCATCTTCTTAGTTAGAATGCATTAGAGCTTGCAGAGGTTTTTGAAAAAAAAAAAGTTGCAAGCATGAATATTTGAATCAATGAACCAACTATCTAGTTAAATTTAATTTATATTAAATTTTAGCTAAGAAACTAGAATGAATTGGATGAAATAAATCTATCTTAGATCAAATTGACATATATATTAATGAATTTATGTCCTGTACATATTTGTATTCATGTTGATAGGTATCATAAAAAAACTCCAAAATTAAAGATAAGCAGAAGTTATGAGGTGAACCATGTAATGTAATAGAGCTGAGTTGAAACCAACTTTGAGTCAACTAAACTTAGTCATTGCTCATCAAGTCATCATGGTTAGGATGACATGGCAACCTCCATTTATAGGACTCAACTGATTACATTAAGTTAATGCCTTATTGGACCAATCAAACCCAAGACTATATGTCGTAGAATAAACAAAATTAGCCAACATATATCAAGATTGGTATGATATATATTCTTCTTTGCATGATCATGTGATTGTAAACATCTCTATGGCCACCATTATAGTACTAATTAACATCTTTGTGGTCCAATATTGTCAATGATATTAATGTATTTATCAATGTTATCAGTGTTATCAATATATGCATGTATCAATATATGATTTGGTCGAGTTAAACATCCAGTTTTAACATGATGTTTTCAACGTCTTTTATCTAAACTTATTCTTAATTAGTTATCAGTTATATCAATTATCACTTATCTAATTAATCAATTATCATTACACGTGGCTTCATTAAATCAATAAAGAGTCATCACTATCTACCCGTCGGTGTAATAGTCATTTTTTGCATGTTATAACCGGGATAACTCCACAAATTATCTTTAAAAGAAAGCTGTCGGCCCACCTTCCTGCGCAGGATAATATGTTTTAAATTCCAACTCATTTTATAGTGTTAACATCGAACATTTCTTGCTTATGCAAATGTCACAATCAAAATGAACTATGAAATAATCAATTATATCAATACAAAAAATATATATACTAATCAAAATAATATTAAAAAGTTTAGTAAGCCAAGAAATTCCTTCATATCCTAAGCATTTCCACACCTCTATTGGATATCATCAGGTCCAATAGCTTTTCCACACTTCATTTTCCTTAAAGCCTCTCTAACTTCATGATGCGGACATCCAACCGTCCATGCCTATCAAATGAGCTGAAGATCGACAGCCGTGATCATCCTTAACATAGGTTAAAAAGCCTTCATAACCCTTTCTCAACAATTTGTATGCCACTAAAGAAGAGACTATCATGGAAGCTATGACTCTTTCCCCTATGAATTTAAATTCTTTCTCCCCTGACATACAAAATTTCAGTTCTTTCTTGTTACAGTCTATGCTCACAAAGTGGCAAGACAACCAATCCATACCTAGGATCACATCAAATTCCGTTAAGGGAATTAACATAAGATCTGCACCCAAATTTCTATCACCTACAATCAACTCCACATGACACCCCTTGTTGGTTTCCAACTGACTCCCATTAGGCATCAAAACTGACAAATATTTGAGCATAAATAAGGAAGACAAATCAACGGACATAACAAACTCCTTCGAAATGAAAGAATATGATGCTCCCGTATCAAACAACACCTTAACAGGCTTGTTACATACAAAGATTGTTCCTAAATACCATATATGTAACATAACATAAAGCTCATCTTACTCATAAATCATAAAGGAATTCATTAACATAAATAAAGTCCATACCTATGATAACATTAGGAGAGTCTTTTGCTTCTTGTGGGGATAGACCATAAACCCTTAGCTGAACAGGTTGTCGAGCTTGGCCTTGAGTTGGAGTTGATGCAGTAGACTCCACCATCCTTGGCCTTCCAATTGTTCTCTGAGGAGCACTACCTATTCTGGCCTCTGGAGTAGACTTCTGTCCCAAGATAGGTCAAGACTTTGCCATGTGTCATGATTGATGGCACCAAAAACAGGTATTGGTGCCAGAAAGGCACTCTCCCCTATGAGAACTTCCACACTTATTGCATAAAATAGATTGAGTGCTGCTCTCTGAAGTGTTGGGCTTGAGCTTCTTCCAGTTAGGCCTTCTAGATTGAAAAGATTGAGCAGGCCTTGATCTATCTTCAATCTTCCTCTTCTGAAAATCTCTCCTCCTCTGAGTACTTTGCAAATCACTCTCAATCCTTCTTTCCCTCTCAACCAAGGTAACATAATCCTCAATGCCAAAATGGACTAATGGTTGCCTAATGGTATCCCTTAAGCCACTTAAAAAGCGATGGCATTTCTCTTCAGCATTTGGGATTAAATGAGAGGCATACCTAGAGAGCATTGTGAATTCAGCCTCATACTCTGTAATGGTCTTATCTCCCTGCACCAATCTATTAAATTTGTCTTGCATTGACCTCCTAGCAATCACTGGTACATAACAATCTCTAAATACCTTGACAAACTCCTCCCATGTCACTTGACTGCTAGGTCTTCCTTCAAAAGTTTCTTCTAATTGACTTTTCCACCATCTTTCTGCTTCCACATTAAAGGCATATACAGCTAAGGCAACCCTTCTATCATTAGGGCATAGCATTCCTTACAAAATCTTCTCAACCTTCATTAACTAATCCTCCGCCTCTATAGCTCCACCTCCCACAAATGATGGTGGCTTCATATCTTGAAATAACTTTAAATTCTTGTCCATCACAGTGCTTCCACTGCCTACTGCTTGAGTCTGAGTACTTTTTATCATCTGTGTCATAGCCGCCATCATTTGAGTGAAATACACCAAAGTAGCATTAATGCTACTACCTTAAGGCTCCACTACTAATGGCAATTCCCTCCTGACCTCTCTAGTGTTGCCATCATGATGTAGACACACAAGAAAGAAACTATCCCAATGGATAGAACTTAAAACAAACTTTATTAAAATAAAAGAAGACAACTAAAACTTTAAAACCCAACCATAAATACTATGAGATTTTAAGGAAATAAAGAAAATTAAAAAGACGCTTTCCTCAAACAACCGTCAGAGCGGGTTCCTCAAATGCATCGAATTGTTGATTAAATAAGAAAAGTGCATAGGACTAGCAAACAGATGGTCCACCACTGCAAGATTATCAAATCTCTTCAACAGATGCTTCAAATCTACCCAAATATGACACCCTAAAGTTGTTTTACTTTAAGAAGAAGGATATAGATGGAGTGGCACTTGCGGAGAGACGAAAGAGATTAGAAGCCAAGAAAAAGGGTGGAAAGAGCCTGCAGGATTTCCATAAGGGATGAGAAAGAAGGATGTAACAAGCTCGCAAGCTTTTCCAACAACTCGCAGGTCAATAGCAAATATGCTCAAATAATCAACTCCCTTTTCCATCACAACATCTTCTCTTATTTATAGGCATGGTAGAGGAATGTCAAGAGCCACATAATAATTCCAAACATCATAATTTATTAAAACACAACTGCTTTTCACGGAAAAATAGCCCAAAGTCAAGAACCCGAAGAGACATCCACGGGAGCCAAGAAGATCACACGGAACCAAGGGGCCACAGTTTCGGGAAAGAGCCGAGGCAAGGGAAAACCAGCAGCCGGTCGGAGATCCAAGAGGCAAGGATCGAAAAACAGTAATTCCATAATGAATTTTAAGCATAGAATTCAGCCCTCATTAAACACTAGCCACGATTTTCCAAGAGACAAGAAGAATGAAAGTGCTCATATGGCACTTGAAAGTTCGTTAGGGATGTTAAGCCCTTTGAACTTAGTCCCAAGCTAATCAAGAGGGGGTGAATTGGTATTTTAAAAACTCTTTTCACAAAGAAAGAAAATTGCATAAACCAAATCACACCACAGAAATAAATGCGGAATTTAAAAGCGCGGAAGTAAGAAAAAGAACACAGGAATTTATAGTGGTTCGGTCGACTCGACCTACGTCCACTTCTTGGAGGCACCCTCCAAGTATTGCACTACAAAATGTGACTCTCCTTTAGCCCCCACGGCTAGGCGGAGAAGCCCTCACAAGAACCTCCTTTTTGCCACCCCGACAAGGCAGAGAACCTACCTCCTTTTGCTTCCTCCTTAAGCTGGCAGAGAACCAAAACCAGAAGCAAACTCCTTACCTCTACCGACCCTTCCACGGATGAGAAACTCTAGACGAAGACGAAGCAGAGTGATCCTTGAAGCAACCCTTATGAATCCCCTCACAAGCTCCCCCTCACAAGATCCTCTCTCTCTCCTCTCTCTCTTTCTCTCCTCAAGGTCTTCTCAGGTCAAGGCAGCAGTCAAAGGTCTTTAAAAATATTGAACAAGAGCTCTTAAATAGAAGAGCTTTAAAGGAGCTCATTAATTGCAAGTTGCGACAATATCGTCCAGGCCGATATGGACATCGGTCTGGCCGATCAGTACAAATCAATGAAGATCGGCCAGAGCATAGCCTTGGATGCAAAGCTGGACGATTGAAAATTGGCTTGATCGTCCTGGCCGATCAGTTCAAATCAGAGGAAAATCGTCCTGACAATAGCCCTGGATACGGGCTGGCCGATACTTATCATCCTGAAGTAACTTAAGGTTTTTGGTTGGATCGTCCTGACCGATCCTGCGATCGTCCAGAACGATATGATCGTATCAATTATCCTTAATTACTCCCTTGATTTCTTGATCAATTAAGGCGTAATTTGTGAATATTGTCTAGGCCGATACGTGGATCGTCCTGGCTGATAATTTAAAAATACAGCATACCTTAATTGATTATGGCGACTACTTCTTTCTGTTTTGAGCTTATCGTCCTGGCCGATACATGTATCTTCCAGGCCGATATGTTAATGACGGCTGCCTTAATTAAGAATCCTTACTTAGACTTTCTGTTTTAAGCTTATCATCTCGGACGATATAAATATCGGCCGGGCCGATATGGGCAAAAACAGAAATTCTAAGTCTCTCAAGTGTGTGTGTGTGTGTATGGTTACTTAGCATCAGTCTCTTTGACCATTACAAGTAGACTCAAAAGGTGAAAATCAAACGTACAGACTGACTCAACCCTAAACATACGCAATCTTGAACTTGGCTCCTTCTTGATCGTCCGATCTTCAATTCCTGAAAAGTTAGAAGCAACAAGTAGTCCAAGAGAAATAATATTTGTCAATCATCAAAACATAAGCCATGAAAAGTAGATTTGTAACAATCGCTTCCTTTTTGATGATGACAAACACTACGAAAATAAATTAGTAGTAAAAGTTCAGGATCGATACAAAAAAAGGAACCTCATAAACTTCTCCCCCTTTTGACATATCAAAAAGGAGGGAACCAAAGATAAATAGCAAATGCATGTTTTTTTTTTTTAATCAAGGCATGTCAATGATATAGTATTCCATGTGATTGATTTAAAAAACTTGTGAGTTAATGAGTTACCAATCTCATTAATTCATAGAATAGTAGAATATCCGTTCATGGTTTACCCTTAGCTCAAAACGTTTTCTTAGGGTAGAATCGTCTTTTGAAATCAATGACCTAACTCAAATAATTAATTGGATATGAGAAAAGGAATCCATCTACCACTTGACGTAAGAAAAATATCTTCATAAAATAATGAAGTAAGGTAGATTTGTCACAATCGTACGATAATCGAGATCAAGCCTTTGAGAACCAAAACTTCTAAGTTTTAAAAGATTTAAAAATAGAGAGTAGCTTGCTTTTAAGTGGGCTCATTTTATGCCTCTTGTCAATTTTGTGGCGCTTTGAGCATCTTTTATAGATTTTTTAATTTTTGCCGTCTTTGCGCTTCTTTTGTTGGCATCATTGGACAATTTTTTTTTATTTTTATAAGCTAGATTCTCTTTTATAATCCTTTAAAAAAATCTTAGTTGTGAATATATCTTCTTAGATAT
>NW_021319083.1:22974356-22978522 GCF_001605985.2 Dendrobium catenatum
AATCCTCTCTCTCTCCTCTCTCTCTTTCTCTCCTCAACGTCTTCTCAGGTCAATGCAGCAGCCAAAGGTCTTTAAAATGTTGAACAAGAGCTCTTAAATAGAAGGGCTTCAAAGGAGCTCATTAATTGTAAGTTGCCGACAATATCGTCCAGGCCGATATGGACATCAGCCTGGCCGATCAGTACAAATCAATGAAAATCAGCCAGAGCATAGCCCTGGATGCAAAGATGGACGATTGAAAATTGGCTTAATCGTCCAGGCCGATCTCACGATCGTCCTGGCCGATCAGTTCAAATCATAGGAAAATCGTCCTGACAATAGCCCTGGATACGGGCTGGCCGATACTTATCGTCCTGAAGTAACTTAAGGTTTTTGACTATGGCGACCACTTATTTCTGTTTTGAGCTTATCGTCCTGGCCGATACACGTATCGTCCAGGACGATATGTTAATGACGGCTGCCTTAATTAAGAATCATTACTTAGACTTTCTGTTTTAAGCTTATCGTCCCGGACGATATAAATATTGGCCGGGCTGATGTGGGCAAAAACAGAAATTCTAAGTCTCTTAAGTGTGTGTGTGTATGGTTACTTAGCATCAGTCTCTTTGACCATTACAAGTAGACTCAAAAGGTGAAAATCAAACGTACAGACTGACTCAACCATAAACCTACGCAATCTTGAACTTGGCTCCTTATTGATCATTCGATCTTCGATTCCTGAAAAGTTAGAAGCAACAAGTAGTCCAAGAGAAATAGTGTTTGTCAATCATCAAAATATAAGCCATTAAAAGTAGATTTGCAATAAAGAAAGGGGAAAGAGAAGGGACAAGTCCACCCCATCATTGAATCCTTCTTAATGAGCTACTTTTTGGACATTAATGAGCTACTAAACTTCAGCTCAAGCAACTAAAAGAATGAACTCAAACCAAACCTCCTCCAACCAACCCGTGAACCAGCAGTAGCAAATGTACCAATCAAGCGAGCAAACCAAAGGTTTACCAAGCTCTATGCACAACCTACAATGATCATTGGATGCTTTCCCATCATTGGATAGCTAAAAAGGAAAATAAAATAAAATAGAAAACAAAATATACTATTGTTCAAATAAAATAAAAAGTATAGAAATTCTTTATAGCATCACATCAGTGGCATCAGGTTAAGGTTCATCAGCCCTCAGACATAAAGCAACAAAGCAATCTAAGCAATAAATAGCACAAGCACCTTATACCTACTATAACCTATACGATCATCCTATTGGCTCATTCATAAAAATTAATATCCTCAAAACTTGGCTCTGATATCACTCTTTGTCACGACCCGGCCTGGTTAGCTCGCAAGGGCGAGGAGAGAACAAATGTCAGACAGGATGAAAATAAACTTTCAAAGCATAACATCAAATCATTTAACATAAACCAAACATCTTCAACTATAAAATGAAAGAGCCACTAAAGTAAATCCAAGTAGAATTTTTATTTTTTTCATTCATCTTTCAAAAGAAATATATACATAGAGAATTCTTCCAAAAAAAGGGATCCAAACAAATCTAACCCTCACAAAAATTCTACACATACAACTAACATTAAAATAACTAAAACTCAAAAGAACTTGCCGCCCATCGTCTCCATACGATGATAAGTGCGCGGTGGTTGGTCTACCATCTATCCTTTCCTAGATCCTCCTGAAAAATATTCTCACAACGAGGGTGAGTCATAAACTCAATATGTGCGAATGAAATTCAAATAAAACTTAGAATCAAGAGAAGAAAACTATAGCATGCTTTGGTATTTTAACAAAATAATCATTAACATAGCAACTTTTGCTAAAAGAGATGCATACCTTTATCTCAAACTTAAAATGCTTAATCCTTCCATAACATTTCTTTTCTTCCTTTTTAAAACATTGTGCCTCAAATGATAAATCTCAAATGCATATAACATGAGTATGAAATATTCATAATAGCTTAATATGTAAATATAACATATGTCTCGGGAGTATCACTTGTACTGATCAGGTACATAAAATTGATCATTCCTTTACAATTGGTTCATAAGAATCATCCTTTACCATGGCTCCTAAGAGCATCCTTTATCATAACTCATAAGAGCCTCCTTTACCATGTGATACTCCCGCGTCAACATGTACATACACTTAATACTTATATATTCATAAGAGATGCTTTATGTAAACTATTCATAAACTATGCAAGTGTATGTTTTCATAAGGATATGCTTGCTTGTCATGCTCATGTGTGCATTTGCATATAAAGAGGAAAAACATGTGTAGTAAGACCAAAGAAATGAGTATGGGATCCATTCATGAGTTGTACATTTACATAAAGAGAACATTTGCATTTACTTCAAGTATCCATGAACTTTCAAGGGAACATGAGCCATAAGAAATTCTTAATGAGGATAAAAGAATTTGTCATTTCTATGTAATTGCAATGAAAGTAGAGTTTTCTAAATTTAGAAGAATAACAATTCCACCTACCTCAATACAACGCGCTCCGCCAAATATCCTTACGAACTCTTCATTTCCACGCGTTCAACATCTAAATGAGAAACACACATCATTCCCTACACTCAATATAAATCTTATTTTCGGAATTTTTTAAATACTTAAAATAAGAAAATTGATTTTTGATGTAAGAGTCCTAAATTTGCTTCTAAAAGTCTTCCCAAACCTAAAGGAAACCTTCAAGCTCAAAAATTCTACGATTAGGGAAAAACCCTAATTTACAAAACATAATTTATTCTTATAAAACTTAAATCAAATTCCATAGTTATCTTCCAAAAATCATTAGGAAACATCTTTGTGAAGGTATTTTGAAAGAAAATCATTTTTGAGTGAAACCCTAACTTTCTAAAATTCAAATCTTCAAGAAATCAACTCGCATTAAGGTTTAGAAACATACTTTTATCCTTCCCTAAACTTTTCTCAAAAAAATCTTAAGGAAAACTCAAGTTTTTATAAAACCCTAATTTCATTTCTTTAGAGAAAACTCAAGGAAAGAAGGAGAAAACTCAAGAAAACATCTCACCTTAACTTTTCCTTGGATTTCCCTACGATTCCCACCACGAACGGCCGCCGGAAACCGCTCCAAGCCTTGCCATATCGCCTCTTACCCGGCCCCGTTCTCCCTTTCGCGTTCGGTTCGGCCGGTTCGCATGAAATGAAGAGAGAGGGGGTTCGGGTATAGTAGATAAGGGAGAAAGGGGGATATGCCAAAACACTCATATGCCCTTACTTAAATAGATTTGGCTTAAGAAACACTTAAGGGTAGAATTGGCATTTAGAAACTTCCAAATTTTATAATTCTCAAAATACACATAATCTGATATGGGTACTATACATCAAAACGATCAGAATTTTGCGCTCTAATTTATAAAATTAATCCAGTCGAAATCCGACAATCTTGAATTTTTCACTTAAAACTCGTCGCGGCGCTTTGAAAGCGTGCCAGGTCTAAAACAGCATTTTGCGGGTTTTACAAAATCAACCTTTATATGGTATCCATGCATGTGCCCGAGTAAATATAAAAAAGCCAAAAGAAATTCACTTATCATGACATTTATAAAGAAATTCAAAATGATGGCTGACAAATACCATAAATAACTAGAACTAATCGTCTTTTGCCCAGCGATCCTAGTGCATGACGCTTAAGGGGTTGTCTAATTGGTTTCTGTGGAGTACCCAAATCACACGGAATCAATTTGGAGTAAATAGGCTTGGTGATTCGGTCAATCCAGAGGTATACACCAACTGAGAGCATAAAACGCATAGTCCACACAACAGCAGTTGCAATAGTAGAGTAGACTTCAGCAGGTACAGAATCTACATTAAAAACATCAACGTTTACAAGTTGCTGATGCAACTTCTCCCATACATCATTCCAAGCATCAATGGCATCCGGTCAATAATATGGCGACGATATACAACTTCTTTAGCAGAGTTCCCACGTGCTTCCCCGCCTCCATCTCTATAATAAGGTAAAATAACTGCAGGAAAAATGTGAACATTACTAGTAAACCAAAAAGCGCAAATGCTGCTTGCAGCTATGATAAATGTTGAATAAACATACTGACATGCTCCCCATGCTACTTTCAACCTAATACAATAACTCCAAACAAAAAGTTAACGAGTTTTCCATGCCTTAAATACAACGG
>NW_021319083.1:22978636-22980107 GCF_001605985.2 Dendrobium catenatum
AGGTACAGAATCTACATTAAAAACATCAACGTTTACAAGTTGCTGATGCAACTTCTCCCATACATCATTCCAAGCATCAATGGCATCCGGTCAATAATATGGCGACGATATACAACTTCTTTAGCAGAGTTCCCACGTGCTTCCCCGCCTCCATCTCTATAATAAGGTAAAATAACTGCAGGAAAAATGTGAACATTACTAGTAAACCAAAAAGCGCAAATGCTGCTTGCAGCTATGATAAATGTTGAATAAACATACTGACATGCTCCCCATGCTACTTTCAACCTAATACAATAACTCCAAACAAAAAGTTAACGAGTTTTCCATGCCTTAAATACAACGGGAAAAACGTGATCAGGATATCGTGATACTCTTTATTTTTATTTTTTTTGGTTAGAAAAAAAAAATAGATGATTAAAATTAGAAGATAAATACTTAGAAGTTCATAATGTTAAACAAAAGTATAAAAAAACAACACCATAGAACAATTTTTTTAGCTTTGTTGGTTTCTATATTCTGATTTTTCCTCTAATTTAGATCACCTATCTTCTAAATTTAATCAGTTTTCTTCCCATAAGACAAATTTTTTTAGGACATCCTCCTACAATTCTTTGTTTTAATAGAATATAGCCAAAACTAACATAATTTTGTGGGTGCATGCATGATGGTTCTAAAAAATAATTAAAAATATGACACATAATCATTGCTAATGACTAATGATGACAAAAATCCAATCATTATATGAAAAGGTATCAGGCATGAGATTTCTGAAATGCATAAAAGAGAATTCAACAGTGCAAAAGATAGAAATTCAATCATATATTTCACAAACCTGAGACGGTCTGACCAAAATTAGAATATTCCATGAAATGAACATCGTTAGAGCTAAGAAGCCTAAAAAAATCGCTAAAATCAATCCTATGCGAGTTCTCAGGATCCCATTCTATTCCCTTCAGTTTTCCTGGTAAAGTCAATAATGTTCTACTCCAACAGGAAGCCATGACGAGTTGCCTCTCTAACTGTAAGTTTGCTTTGTTTTCAAACTTTTCCAACGCTCTTGCTTGGCATTTTTCAACTTCTGATAGTCCATTTAAAAATAAATAAACATTTAATCTAGTAAGCCAAAGGAAAAACAAGTTTGAATAAATAAGT
Organism: Dendrobium catenatum; assembly: GCF_001605985.2. NCBI lineage: Eukaryota > Viridiplantae > Streptophyta > Magnoliopsida > Asparagales > Orchidaceae > Dendrobium > Dendrobium catenatum. The sequence continues at coordinate 22,979,789 of NW_021319083.1, forward strand.
AAAGACAAGAACTAGACAAAAATGTAAAGAATATATTTTTTTTAGATTTGTCGGATAAATATGAAAAATACTGAATCAATATATCCTAATCAAGACATGAACGAAAAATACTCAAAAGATGGAAGATAAAGAGTCAAAATCAGAAAACATTTACACAAAAAACTACTCCCAAGTGTGTTCTCTATTTCTGTTAACTTGTCTTATAAGTCCGATAAAAATTAACTCAGATGAAATTAAAAAATAGTTAATGTTACGTTAACATCTATTAAATCGATATTTCATCTGGAAGTCTCATAAGACAACCCAATTAGCCATAATT
>NW_021319083.1:22986835-22996593 GCF_001605985.2 Dendrobium catenatum
GTGCCAGATCAAGCTAATTTTGTGACGCCGTATCACTTCCTAGCACAGCATTCGATGGAATTAGAAACCAATCAAACACATAAGATAGAAAGAATTATAAATTTTCATTGAGTAAATAAGGGTTCATTAAAAATCTCAAAGATCTTCTATTGATAACCATAAAAAAGGAGTCAGATCGCTGAAATCCTCAGAGGAATAAAGAAGCCAGTCAAATGAAAATGAGTGTCGATGGTTTTGAGAAGCACTGAAATCCTGCCAGTAGAAAAATCAGAAATGATGGGTGGTGAGTTATGGAGGAGTCGTGGATAAGGACGGATGGAGGCCATGGATGCATTTCTGCGTCAAACTGTCAATGCTTTAAATAGGGATAATAATTAGCCAAAATGAAATAAAATCCTCCTATCACATTTTCCTCTGCAGATTCAGTCCTTCGAGTAAACTTCATAATTACTTTTCACTAAAAAAATGTTAACTTCTTCCCAATTATAATTTGAAAATTGAACAGATAACAGTGACAGATTTAAGGTGAACGAATAACACCACCATGTTTTATCGAATTGTATTGTATACATTAAATTCAAAAAACTAAAATAAAAGTGACCAAATCTAGAAAAGAATTATTTTTCGCTTTGAAATCACACAACAAGAATAAATGACATGCAGACCTGAGGAATTCGTGGAGCTTTCCTGTATATGTCCCATATTTCATCAGCCTTGATCCATCCTTTCTCTAGTAAGACATCTAAATAGAAGCAAAAAATGTGCTATTTTTCAGAACAAAGTGCTATAACGAAAACATGAACTAGGAATATATATTGAATTTCCTTTAGTAAAATATCTTAAGTATAAACTTCCCATCATAGTAAACTTCTTAAAAGGCAACAGCAATAAGTATTTATTCTACTATATGGGGTCGACTACATAAATCTTTTTCTTCATGTGTCCTTTTAAGAGTCAAATTCTAGGGCCGACATTTTATGTGACCAAACCATCTAGGCCGACTCCCTCTAATCTTATCTGCCCCCAACCTTTTCACATATATACTTGTTTGGTAATTTATTTTTTAATGGGCAAAGAATTTTAAAATAAAGTTCACAAAAGCAAGCAATGAATTGAGTTCCCGTGCCTGTAATTGTCTCAACTGCTGAATGGTATTCGTGCAGCACAGAAGAACATTTCTCAACAGCAAAACGAATATACTCATTGCTGAGATATTCCAATTTTGCTGCAAGCTGAATCCTAAAAGAATTAGATTCTTATATATGCATGTGATCAGTTGTATTAAAATTCAGGTACCTTCCAACCTAAGCAGAGCTTAATGAACATACGTTTGGCACAAGGTCACTCAGGTTTCTATAATATGCTTTCCCAAATGCTGTCATTCCGGTTTGAAGTATCAAGACCTCGGCATGTCTTGATGCTTCAGAGGTAGCCTTCGCAGAAATCCAGCTCAAGTTGTCAATCCCAAACATTTCCTCTTCTATTACCCTGGCTGTTTATCTCACAATTAGTGAAATAAAAAAGAAAGAACCAAGTGAAGTTAACAAGCAGCCAAAAAAGTAAGGCAACTGCTTTGTTGATCATGATAAAAGAGCAACATGGCATAAGATTAAAAGAAGCTGGCTAAGATGCAGGAACTGTAAGTTATTTAAATTCACCTTCTACCTATATATTCAAAAATGGTAAAAGGGATCTGAATTTTTGGATCTTACATATAAAATGAGAAAATTATCAAAATAGTCCAAGATTTCTCTTTAAGGGATTGAGGGGCCAAAATGGTCCTTTAATATAGTTGGGGACTATTTTGGTCTTTTATAATGAGTGAAGCACGTCCATTTTGGTCATTTTCTTCCTATAAAATATTCTCAAGCATAAACATATAAAGTAGGTAGAAACTAAATGCTTGGTAAATTTCTTATAGTTAAAATATTAAGCTAGCTATACAAATTCCATGCACTAATCTCAATATTCCGACTCAGGAAAATTAACAGATGGAGAAGACATAAGTCAATTCAGAGAACAAAAAACAACTGCAAGCTTTTTATAGCATGCATGCTTGGTCATTATTCATAGATTTGCTGAGACTTTAATCAGAAAGACAAATTTCAAATAAAGTCTTTCCTTCAATCCCCACCCCCAAGATCCTCTAAATTGGTAACGAGTCTCTGTACAAATCTTTGATGACTTGATAATTCTTGCTTTGATATTAGTTTTTAAATTCTATTCTAGTAGATTGTGATGGGCCGAGATTTTACATTTGGCCAGATGTAAGACTTGAATATGGCAAACTCACTCATGATATCTTCAACTTTCGTAAATTTTGCATGTAAGATGTATATAAAAAACTAGCTAGCTCCAACTTCAAGAAAACTTTAGGATTGACTATATCTTGGAACGTTCAATTCAGACCATAATGAAGTTTGGCCCTTCAACTTACCATGTCCCACACCTCTCACCTCTCAAAAGAACTGCATTGCGCCACTGATAAGATGAGATTTTTTTTTTTTTTAATAAGTTCCACTATTTCAAAGGAAAAAAGTCATATTGATCATGTTAATGCTAGGGGTGAAGGTGCAAGAGTAAGGCTGCAAACCAAAAAGTTCAAGCTAAGACAAGCATGTGGTTTTTCATATTTGAAAACTCGTTTATTTTCAACTTGTTCGATTCAAGCTAGATTTGAGCTTTTCTATTTATGTTCAAGCATGGTTCATTTAAAATGAAAAATATTCAAGTTTGGTTTTTCTTCAGCTCATATTAGATTCGCATCATGTTATCAAGCTTTAAACGAGTGACTCATTCTAAATAATAAACAAGTCTTACCGAGTTATTAGCGAGCTTTACTATCAAGATATTCATTAGCTTAACAAATGACCCTTTTCGAACCCATTAATGAAAATATCTAGCGAGCTTTCTCGAGCTCATAAACGAGCCAACCTACTGAGCATTTTCGAGCTTAAAAATGACTAGCTTATCAAGCTCAAAAAATTATACATTTAATAAGCAAACTTTTTAATAAACAATCAAAACCAACAATTTAGAAAACATTAAAAAATACCTCTAATTAATAGAAGCTATAATATTTAATTAATTTAAATTTTATTAATTAATGATTATTTTTTTATTTAATTATAATAAATATAAAACATTCATATGAGGATGTTTATCATTTTTATAAAGAGTTAATCAAACTTAATATAGAACATTAATCAAGTTTCTTAACTAGCTTATTCGCAAGCTCTATATCGAACATGATCAAGCTTCTTTGCGACTTCATATCGAGCTTATTCACGAGCTTTAAATGAATATAAACGAGTTAAACAAATAGTTGTTCAAGTTTGTTTATGAGAAAATGATCAAAATGGTCCCTCAAGTCTTTGTGAGAGACTAAAATAGTCCCCAACTATTTTGAGGGACTAATTTGACCTCTCAACTCCAAATGCGACATTTTTTGTCATGCCATCTAATGGTAGAGTTGATATTGTTAAGTATGAGGATAATTTGGCCTTTTTTAATTAACAATTTTAAGAAATGTAATTTTTTAAATTTCTTAGGGATTATAATTTTTGTGAAAGTTTTTATTAAATGTTTCTTTAATAAAAAAATTATAAATAATTTTAGTTTTAATAATTTCAAAATTTTTAGTTTTAATATTCTTGGCAATTCTTAAGGGGCTGTTTGGCGAAAGTAGGATTTAACTTTAGTAGGATTATAGTTAACAAATTATAATGATACAACAACAACAAGCCATTATCCCACTAAGTGGGGTTGGCTATATGAATCCTTTTACTCCATTGTGTCCTGTTAAGAATCAAATTCTCATCTATAACAGGTCATCGGAAGGCTGATGTTTTAAGTGACAAAACCCTCGAAGGCTACTCTTTCTAATCTTATCATCCATTGGAGGTACTCCAACCTTTTCACATATATGCTCATTTCATATCCTGTCTCTAAGAGTAAATACACTCACCCACTTGAGCATCCTCATATCTATAATACTTAACTTAATATTATGCTTCTCTTTTAATATCCAATATTCTGCACCATAAAGTATTGCAGAACTCACTACCATCTTATAGAATTTTCTTGTAAGTTTGAGAGGGAATTTTCTATCACACAACAAGCTTGATGCATTCCTCCACATCAACCATCCAACCTAAATTATATTAATAATATCCCCATCTATTTCACCATCACTCTGAACAATACACCCAAGATATCTAAAACGTTTACTCTTATTAATGACTTGATCGTCACAATCCCCACACTAGATCTATTATTACAAAAATTAAACTTCGTAAATTTAGTTTTAGATCTACTCAAACGAAAGCTTTAGATTCTAAGGTTTACCTTCATAATTCAAATTTACCTTCAACTCCCTTTCTAATCTTATCAACAAGAAGAATATCATCAGTAAAAAGCATACACCATGGTACAACCACTTGCAAATGACTAGTTAGAACATCCATGACTAAAGCAAAAAAAATATGGACTTAAGGACGATCCTTGATGTAATCCAACTACTTATTCAAACCACCTCTGCATACATATCCTTAATGACCTGAATATAAGAATTATCAACCCCTTTCTTATTTAAAACTCTCCATAGCACCTCTCTTAATACCTTATCATATGCTTTCTCTAAATCAATAAAAATCATATGCATATCTACCTTATTCTCTCTATACTTCTCCATCAAACCTCTCAATAAATGTATAGCTTTCATAGTAGACCTACCTAGCATGAATCCAAATTAATTTTGAGAAATAATAGTGTCCCGCCGCAACCTATGCTCCATAACTCTCTCTCATAGTATTAAAGTATGACACATTAACTTAATTCCTCCATAATTCGCACAATCTTGTGCATCACCTTTATTCTAAAAATAGGAATCAACTAACTCATTCTCCACTCATTTGACATCTTTTAGTCTTCAAAATAATATTAAAAAGTTTATTAAGCCAAGAAATTCCTTCATATCCTAAGCATTTCCACACCTCTATCGGATATCATCAGGTCCAATAGCTTTTCCACAATTCATTTTCCTTAAAGCCTCTCTAACTTTATGATGCGGACATCCAACCGTCCATGCCTATCAAAGGAGCTGAAGATCGACAGTCGTGATCATCCTTAACATAGGCTAAAAAGCCTTCATAACCCTTTCTCAACAATTTGTATGCCACTAAAGAAGAGACTATCATGGAAGCTATGCCTCTTTCCCCTATGAATTTAAATTCTTTCTTCCCTGACATACAAAATTTCAGTTCTTTCTTGTTATAGTCTATGGTCACAAAGTGGCAAGACAACCAATCCATATCTAGGATCACATCAAATTCAGTTAAGGGAATTAACATAAGATCTGCACCCAAATTTCTATCACCTACAATCAACTCCACATGACACCCCTTGTTGGTTTCCAACTGACTCCCATTGGGCATCAAAACTGACAAAGATTTGAGCATAAATGAGGAAGACAAATCAACGGACATAACAAACTCCTCCGAAATGAAAGAATGTGATGCTCCTGTATCAAACAACACCTTAACAGGCTTGTTCTTCCCTTTATTTTTCACTTTCTTCTATGTTCAAAGTAAACTATGTTTTTTTCCTTTTTTTTTTTTGCACAAAATAGAATGCAAAGCTTGTTATTTTTCACTTAACATTTATAATGCAATATCTTAATTTATTTTAAATTTTGTATTGTGTATCTTTTTATTTTTTTTTATAAATTTGCACTCTTAAGAACCAAGATTGTTTTTGCCCTGTTTTGATGGACTACTATGCTTTTTGATCAAATAATATAAATTTATATTTTTAACTTGGTAGCATCTCTAATTTGTTATACCTTGCATCATAAGCTGAATACTCTTGATAATAATGTATATTAATGATGTTTATATCTTTATTAAAGATCATTATAATGATATTCACACTATATGCATTTTAAGTGATATTCTTATATTATTTCAATCTATTTATGCTAATAATTTTATTTAACATAAAATATTTTTATTGTTCTGATTTATATTTATTTTGATAATATGATAGTTTTTCAAAAAAATGATAAAGTTAAACATATAGGCTTTTTAAAATTTTTATAAAAAAACATAAAAACCAAATATAATTTTATTTTTTATTAAAATACAAATAAAATAAAAATTTTAAAATCCCAAACAGTCCCTCCACAAAAACTCCTATAAAGCATTATCCTTAAGTAAGGTCCCCAAACCCATCGAGCTCCATACTAACGTCTTCATTCCATCATGCCCCAAACTCGGCAGGGCAGGTCCCTGTACCACACTACTGGTAGTATAGCCTCGTTAATTCCAGTCCCGCAGTCCGTCTCTCCTTGCTGCCGAAGGAGAAGACGGAGCTAGGGCTAGAAGCTAAGCGAAGGGGGATGAATAGTCGAACGTTGAGATAGTTTCAGTTATAATTGAAATGACGACGATGTTTACTACGGTGCCAAAATCTCTTCCTTGTCAATTCCCCAAGCCCTCGCCTCTCTTCATCTCCTCTTCTTCGTTACGTGGCCGTCATCCAAGGCTCAAGGAGCACTTCTTTGTATGGAGTCCATTTCGATCCGGCCTCCGTAAGGTTCGCAACTCGGAATCCTTTTCCCATGTTTCTTCTACCAATGGAGGGTCGTCTAGTCTGTTTGTGCTAGTGGAAGAACAGGAAGAGGAGGAGAACTCCGAATCGGCGAGGCTATTGGAGGTGAGAGTGCCGTCATCTCTATAGTTTCGCGTTTGTCTTTGTCTGCTTTCAAAACCTTTTTTTTTCTTTCTTATGTTTTTGTTGTTGTGTTTTTTCGTATACTTTAATATTTCTTCATATAATGTAAGCAATACTACGTCAATCTATTACAATCATTTTAAACTATGAGGGCAAAGTTTTTTGAAGAGTTGTGGAGTATGGTGTAGAGTAAGAAGAGTACGATATAATTCAAATAATTATAGAAAAAAAATCGGAGTATGAGAAGTTTTTGAGCTACCTTGCAAGTCGAATCATCATTATTTAAGGAGTTTATCATCAAGATGAATTTATTAAAAAATGATGCTTAGCTTTTTTCTTTAAATTATGAAAAGTTTGTTATTTTAGAAATTTTTATGCTTCCACCATCATTCTAGAAGTTAATCACCACATGATTAACACTAAAAATTTAAAAGACTTTGGTTTTAAATATATTATACAAATATGAAAAGAAATACTATTTTCTTAATAGAACGATTATGCAATCAACATTTTTGATTAAGGGTGGAACAATCAAGGAAGATATTGATCATTAAAGAAGCACTTGCCTGGATCTATTCTTATTTCAATAACAGATGAATGAAATTTTAAGCAAGAAAACATTCATGGGACATCCTCTTCTCTCGCTCTATCTTCCATTAAGGTTCTGATGCAGAAAAGAATGTTTTGGATGCTTTGTAATTTAAAATCTCTCAATTAAACAAGATCATCAAGTATACAATTTGACTCTTAATATGATACAATGGAGAAAACGGATTCATGTAATCCAACCCACGTAGTATGATAAATGCTTGTTGTTGTACTTACTATAGTAGCCCACCAGGAAGAAACCACCTAAACAAAAAAATTAACAAAAAAAAAAAGGATGAAGTCACCAAACTTTACATTTCAATATAATAAAAATATAAATATAATGTTTTTGAATGATTGCCCATGGGGGTTTTGAAAATGGAAATGCAATGGAGAAAATTCCATAGAAAACTCAATATTTTAATTGCACTATTTAATTTAGATTGTAATGTTGCCTCTTTAAAGTTCGTTGGAGGATTAAAAAATTGTGAAGGACACTTAAAGTATACCGAAGCTGATCCCTCATCCATTGTTGTTTTGTATATGCAGCCTGTAGGAAGTATCAATTAGATGTTAAAGACTATCAGACTTCCGCTGAGGAACATGAAGGAAAAACTTGAAGCAGCTTTTTTTTTTATTAATTCCATGCATTTTTTTTCGTACTAATTTATGAATTACAAAGAATTTTATAACACATTTTGTCTTCGCCCCCCAACCAGTTTTACATTTCCACCCCTAAATTATATGTTTGAACTATCGATATACTTTTGTCCAAAAAAGGCAATATTAATTATGGCTAATTGGGTAAAACAGATGGAGTGCTGCTCTCTGAAGTGTTGGGCTTGGGCTTCTTCCAGTTAGGCCTTATAGATTGAAAAGATTGGGCAGGCCTTGATCTATCTTCAATCTTCCTCTTCTGAAAAATCTCTCATCCTCTGAGTACTCTGCAAATCACTCTCAATCCTTCTTGCCCTCTCAACCAAGGTAACATAGTCCTCAATGCCAAAAGGGACTAATGGTTGCCTAATGGTATCCCTTAAGCCACTTAAAAAGCGATGGCATTTCTCTTCAGCATTTGGAATTAAATGAGAGGCATACCTAGAGAGCATTATGAATTCAGCCTCATACTCTGTAATGGTCTTATCTCCCTGCACCAATCTATTAAATTTGTCTTTCATTGACCTCCTAGCAGTCATTGGTACATACCAATATCTAAATACCTTGACAAACTCCTCCCATGTCACTTGACTGCTAGGTCTTCCTTCAAAAGTTTCTTCTAATTGACTTTTCCACCGTCTTTCTGCTTCCCCATTAAAGGCATATGCAGCTAAGGCAACCCTTCTATCCTGAGGGCATAGCATTCCTTATAAAATTTTCTCAACCTTCATTAACCAATCATCCGCCTTTATAGCTCCACCTCCCACAAATGATGGTGGCTTCATATCTTGAAATAACTTTAAATTCTTGTCCATCACATTGCTTCCACTGCCTCCTGCTTGAGTCTGAGTACTTTTTATCATCTGTGTCATAGCCGCCATCATTTGAGTGAAAGACTCCAAAGTAGCATTAATGCTACTGCCTTGAGGCTCCACTACTAATGGCAATTCCCTCCTGACCTCTCCAGTGTTGCCATCATGATGTAGACACACAAGAAAGAAACTGACGCAATGGATAGAACTTAAAACAAACTTTATTAAAATAAAAGCAGACAACTAAAACTTTAAAACCCAACCAGAAATACTAGGAGATTTTAAGGAAATAAAGAAAATTAAAAAGACGTTATCCACAGACAACCGTCAGAGCGGATTCCTCACATGCATCGAATTGTATGTTAAATAAGAAAAGTGCATAGAACTAGCAAACAGATGGTCCACCACTGCAAGATTATCCAATCTCTTCAACAGATGCTTCAAATCAACCCAGATACGACACCCTAAAGTTGCTTTACTTTGAGAAGAAGGATACAGATGGAGTGGCACTTGCGGAGAGATGAAAGAGGTTAGAAGCCAAGAAGAAGGGTGGAAAGAGTTCGCAGGATTTCCATAAGGGATGAGAAAGAAGGATGGAACAAGCCCGCAGGTCAATAGCAAATATGCTCAAATAATCAACTCCCTTTTCCATCACAACATCTTCTCTTATTTATAGGCATGGTAGAGGAATGCCAAGAGCCACATAATAATTCCAAACATCATAATTTATTAAAACACAATTGCTTTTCACGGCAAAACAGCCCAAAGTAAAGAAACCGAAGAGACATCCACGAGAGCCAAAAAGATCACACGGAACCAAGAGGCCACGGTTTCGGGAAAGAGACCAGGCACGGGAAAACCAGCAGCCAGTCGGAGATCCAAGAGGCAAGGCTCGGAAAACAGCAATTCCATAATGAATTTTAAGCATAGAATTCAGCCCTCATTAAACACTAGCCACGATTTTCCAAG
>NW_021319083.1:23000504-23025916 GCF_001605985.2 Dendrobium catenatum
AGTACACAGTTGATACTTTCGAGACGGGTGTTATATTTACATATTAAGCTATTATGGAATATTTCATACTCATTGTTATATGCATTTGAAGATTTATTCATCTTGACAGCACAATGTTTTTAAAAAGGAAGAAAAGGAAATGTTATGAGGATTTAAGCATTTAAGGTTGAGGTAAAGGTATGCATCTCCTTTAGCAAAAGTTGTTATGTTAATGATTTAATTTGTAAGTCATATCAGGAAGTTAAATTTCCATTATGTTTGGACTTGTAAGTTTTTTGTTTTTTTTTTAATTTGACTCGGCAATGCTTTCACCATGTTTTCCAAGAGAATTTCTTTTGTAACCATGTCAAACTTTTAAGTTAATTCTTTTATGAGATTTCAACAGTTCAAGGCTTTTGATTTTAAACTTAGTTAATGAATATGATTTTTTATTATTATTTGATTTTAAACTTAGTGATCTTGGCACCCTAAATGGAAATAGAGTTTTTTTTATTAATGTATTAGTAAAATTGAACTTAGAGAGGCTTTAAAGAAAATTAAGTATGGAAAAGCTGTTGGACCTGATAATATTCTAATAAAGGTGTGGAAATGTTTAGGAGATGATCAAATTTCTTGGCTTACATAACTTTTTAATTATTTTTTAAGGATAAAAAAGATGTCATGATTGGAGGAGTGTGTTGATCCATATTTTTAAGAATAAAGGTGATGTACAATAGTGTGTGAATTATAATTGAATTAAGTTAATGTGTCATACATAAAAACTATGGGTGAGAGTTATTGAGCATAGGTTACGATGTGATACTAATGTTTCTCAAATTCAATTTGGATTTAGGTCTGGTAGCTCTACTATGGAAGCTATATATTGAATAAGAGATTTGATGGAGAAGTATAGAGAGAATATAGAAGATCTACATATGATATTTATTGATTTAGAAAAAAGCATATGATAAAGTTCTAAGAGAAGTGCTTTGGAGAGTTATAGGGAAAAAAGGAGTTAATAATGCTTATATTCAAGTCATTCAGAATATGTATGCAGGAGCTGTTACTTGTGTTTAAACACAAAGTTGTTTGACCAAGTAGTTTCCTATTTTTGTTTGGTTACATTGAGCATCAGTTTTAAGCCTATATCTTTTTTGCTTTAGTCTTGGATGTTCTTACTAGACATTTACAAAAGGATGTATCATGGTGTATGCTTTTTGTTGATGACATTCTTCTTGTTGATAAGACTAGGGAGGAGTTGAAGGAATAAATGAATTATGGAGGACAACCTTGGAGTCTAAAGGTTTTCGTGTGAGTAGTAAATCTGAATATATGGAGTCTAATTTTAGTACTAATAGATCTAGTGTAGGGATTATGATTTTGGGTGATCAAGTAATTAATAAGAGTACATGTTTTAGATATCTCGGGTCTATTGTTCAAAAGGATGATAAAATAAATGGGAATACTATTAATAGAATTCAAGTTGGATAGTTGAAGTGGATGAATGCATCCGCCTGTTGTGAGACAGAAATGTACCCCTCAAACTTAAAGAAAAATTCTACAAGATGATGGTGAGATTTGTGTATTGCTTTATGGTGCAAAATGTCAGCCATTAAAAGAGAAGCATGAAATTAAGTTAAATGTTGCAGAGATGAGGATGCTTAGGTGGATGAGTGGCTTCACTCTTAGAAACATAATGCAAAATGAGTTTATAAGCAAAAATGTTGAAATAGTGGAAAATAAGATTAGAGAGAGCTCGCCTTAGATGGTTTGGACTGTGGGCTCCGAAAATTCGGCCCCGGCCTCCCCGCCGCGCTTTTCTTTTTTCTTCGGCGAGGGGGAGTTTTAACGGAATAAGTTCCAGGGTAAATTTTGGAAGGCATATGGGTTTGTACATAAGACACTACCCAGAGATTTCGCCCTCATTTTGTGAGGACTTTATGATCTGAGTTTTGGTTTCCTATAGGCGCAAGCCCCTATAGTTAATTACCCCTCCCGATCATGAGAGAGAACTTTCGATTAAGGCTAGTCGTCGATCAGATACGTAGAATATATGTGGTATCTGGCATATAGTAGCAGCATGAGTGTAGGAATTTGAAAAGTTTGAATTTGGAAATTTGGGAGATTTTATATTCAAAAATGGAAGTTTCACCATCTTGCACTTAAAGCGAATGGTGGGGGAATGGATGATGGACCCGATCAAGATCCCATTGTTCCGTCGTCCCGGGCCATCGTGGTCCCGGGTCTACTTGGTCAGAGGAGGTAGTCGACCCAACCTGACAGAAGGATCCTTGTCGGCAGCCATGGGTTGCTTCGTCCAAGGGTACCTTGTAGACCTGGGGTGAGTGTTTGTCTAAGGGGAGAAATTTAAATCCACCTTAGCTAACAAAGGGCTTTGTGCCCTATCAATCATATCCTATTGATTCATATCTCAAGGATTTAACGCCATTAAGGAGCGTATTGGCTCTGGCCATAACCGCTATCTGTGGTGCCATTTGGCGCATTTAAAGCTTGAACCTTGTCACTCTGTCGGGCTGTCGACAGAGGATCGGGTTTCGTAGGTTTTATGCCCTTGAAAGTGAATTCTTTTGATTTTAGGCTTTGAAGGCCTAATATGAATGTATTAAAACAAATATTCCGGTCGCCACAACCGTATATTTGTTTAATGGTTCGAACCCTGTCGACTTCTATTGACCTGTATAGAAGGATCAGTTTCGAACCTGAATTCACTTGTCAATCCGCGCAGCATCCCTAGACTTCACGTGCGATTTCTTTTTATTTGAGCGAGGGGAGTTTTAACGGAATAAGTTCCGGGGTAAATTTTGGAAGGCAGATGAGTTTGTAGATAAGACACTACCCAGAGATTTCGCCCTCATTTTGCGAGGACTTTATGATCTGAGTTCTGGTTTCCTATAGGCGCAAGCCCCTATAGTTAATTACCCCTCCCGATCATGAGAGAGAACTTTCGATTAAGGCTAGTCAACAATCATATACATATAATATGTGTTATCTGGCATATAGTAGCAGCATGAATTTTGGGTTTGGAGATTGGAAGATTTGATATTTAAATAGAAATTGCACCATCTTATACTTAAAGCGGATAGTGGGGGAATGGATGATAGACCCGATCAAGATCCCATGGCTCCGTCGTCCCGGACCATCGTGGTCTCTGGTCTACTTAGTCAGAGGAGGTAGTCGACCCAACCTGACAGAAGGATCCTTGTCGGCAGCCATGGGTTGCTTCGTCCAAGGGGACCTTGTAGACCTGGGTTGAATGTTTGTCTAAGGAGACAAATTTGAATCCACCTTAGCTAACAGAGGGACTTTGTGCCCTATCGATCATATCCTATTGATTCATATCTCAAGGATTTAACACCATTAAGGAGCGCATTGGCTCTGACCATAACCACTATCTGTGGTGTCATTTGGCGGCAAAACCACTCGGTTCAGAGGGCCCCGGGTCATAATCGTTTACCTGCAGTGCCATTTGGCGGCGAAACTGCCGGTTAGGGGATCAATCGTTGTTATAAGTAATAAATTTATTACGGGAACACTTTGTAATTCGCTCTCTTTAATTTCCTAAGTAACTCCGCCTTTGTTTCACATCACAAGCCTTGCTCTCTTTCAGCCCCACCCTAACTTGAGCAAAAATATGTCAAATACAAAGACATAACACAAGCATAAATGCAAAATTCTTGCTACAGGTCACTAACCAACTTTGTGCATATGGCTACAGCTCACGGAAGTATCTAATAATGTCCATTGCAAAATATTCACCTATCTTCCTCCAAGTTATATTATTAAATATATGATTGTTACAACTATGGGCATAATACTTGAATTTTCTTGCCATTTCTAATGGGATAAAGATGATAGTGAGTTCACCAACAGGGGGTTCATAATGCACAGTGTAACTTGTTGTCACCTCACTATAAATGGTAGCATATGAAAACCATCTTCAGCTAGTATTTCAAAGGCATCAGCAACAAAATCACTAACTATTTTGCCAAAAATAGCAATCTCAGCATTCGTAAAATTCCGAGGGTCATTTGTATGACCTATTATCTGTACTCTGACTTTCAGCACATACAACCAATGTTGGCAAAGTAGTGTTCTTTTTCTCAATGAACAAGAGTGCAAAATATTTTTTATTAATAATCCATCATTCAATTACACTAGCAATAGCCTCTATATATAGACCTTAGAAATAAAACAAACTAAAATAAGATGATCATACCCCTAGGGCTTATATAAGATTAAACCCTTAAGGGTAAAAATAGAAAATACATAATTAAAATAAAAATTTAAGATAACGTAGGATGATCACGGCTGTCGATCTTCAGCTCCTCCTTGGATAGGCATGGACGGTTGGATCTCCACATCATGAAGTTAGAGAGGCTTTAAGAAAAATGAAGTGTGGAAAAGCTATTGGACCTGATGATATCCAATAGAGATGTGAAATGCTTAGGATATGAAAGAATTTCTTGGCTTACTAAACTTTTTTAATATTATTTTTAAAACTAAAAGATGCCAAATGAGTGGAGAATGAGTTAGTTTATTCCTATTTTTAGAATAAAGGTGATGCACAAGATTGTCCGAATTATGGAGGTATTAAGTTAATGTGTCATACTTTAATACTATGAGATAGAGTTATGGAGCATAGGTTGCGACGGGACACTATTTTTTCTCAAAATTAATTTGGATTCATGCCAGGTAGGTCTACTATGAAAGCTATACATTTATTGAGAGGTTTGATGGAGAACTATAAACAGAATAAGGTAGATCTGCATATTATTTTTATTGATTTAGAGAAAGCATATGATAAAGTATTAAGAGAAGTGCTATAAAGAGTTTTAAATAAGAAAGGGGTTCATAATGCTTATATTCAGGTCATTAAGGATATGTATGCAGGGGCTGTTACTTGTGTTCAAATAATAGTAACTCTCCATTTCTGGTAATCTGGAATGCGAGTCTAGAATAAATGCTCCAGTTGAAGACATTTCTGAGGGCTCGTCAGATGGGAACCCAGATAGCACAACTCAAGGGTGCTCCTTTGATCTTGTTCTGCACGATAAAAAGTTTAATGATAATTTGTTGTATGAACCTTTTGAACACAAGACCGTTTGTTTCTCAAGGAGAGGGGTTAAGACATCTGAGCATGATGAGCTTGTAAACTCTAAGCTTCAAGAGCATGGAAGCAATGAAGATTTGCTTAAAAAGTTGAAAGAGTTGGAAGAAAGATACGATTTATTGACTAAAGAGGACCCCGAGTCTGAGAAGTTTTGTTATGGTGAAATGCTTCATAAAATAATGAAGATCAAAGAAGATAGGAAACATCTGGCCATTGAACTTTCTTCATAAATAAGAAGTCGACTTGCAGAGAGGTCTTTTGTAAATGACCGTTTGAAGCAGTCAAAGTTGAAAGAACCTAAGGTTTAAAGCTCAAGAAGAAAGTGGTTGATAATGCTTATATTCAGGTCATTAATGATATGTATGCAGTGACTGTTAGTAAAGTGAATTAGTAACATCCAATAGTAAATGTCTATATAAATAATAGTAACACTAAAGTGGAAAGAGCAGTAAAATTAGTAACATCCAACTTTGACCACTTTCAAACAGTCATTTACAAAAGACCTCTCTGCAAGTCGACTTCTTATTTGTGACGAAAGTTTAATGGCCAGATGTTTTCTATCTTCTTTGATCTTCATTATTTTATGAAGCATTTTACCATAACAAAGCTTCTCAGACTCGGGATCCTCTTCTGTCAATAAATCGTATCTTTCCTCCAACTCTTTCAACTTTTTAAGCAAATCTTCATTGCTTCCATGTTATTGAAGCTTAAAGTTTACAAGCTCATCATGCTCAGAGGTCTTAGCCCGTCTCCTTGAGAAACAAACGATCTTGTGGTCAAAAGGTTCATACAACAAATTACCATTCAACTTTTTATCATGCATAACAAGATCAAAGGAGCACCCTTGAGCTGTGCTATCTGGGTTCTCATCTGACGAGTCCTCAGAAATATCTTCAACTGAAGAATTTATTCTAGCTCGCATTCCAGATTACCAGAAATGGAGAGTTACTATTGTTTGAATACAAGTAACAGCCCCTGCATACATATCCTTAATGATCTGAATATAAGCATTATCAACCCCTTTCTTATTTAAAACTCTCCATAACACTTCTCTTAATACTTTATCATATGCTTTCTCTAAATCAATAAAAATCATATGCAGATCTACCTTATTCTCTCTATACTTCTCCATCAAACCTCTCAATAAATGTATAGCTTTTATAGTAGACCTATCTAGCATGAATCTAAATTAATTTTGAGAAATAATAGTGTCCCGCCGCAACCTATGCTCCATAACTATCTCTCATAGTACTAAAGTATGACATATTAACTTAATTCCTCCATAATTCACACAATCTTGTGCGTCACCACTATTCTAAAAATAGGAATCAACTAACTCATTCTCCACTCATTTGACATCTTTTAGTCTTCAAAATAATATTAATAAGTTTAGTAAGCCAAGAAATTCCTTCATATCGTAAGCATTCCACACCTCTATTGGATATCATCAGGTCCAATAGCTTTTTCACACTTCATTTTTCTTAAAACCTCTCTAACTTCATGATGCGGACATCCAACCGTCCATGCTTATCCAAGGAGGAGCTGAAGATCGACAACCGTGATCATCATACGTTATCTTAAATTTTTATTTTAATTATGTATTTTCCATTTTTACCCTTAAGGGTCTAATCTTATATAAGCCCTAGGGGTATGATCATCTTATTTTAGTTTGTTTTATTTCTAAGGTCTATATATAGAGGCCCTTGCTAGTGTAATTGAATGATGGATTATTAATAAAAAATATTTTGCACCCTTGTTCATTGAGAAGAAGGACACAACTTCGCCAACATTGGGTGTATATGCTGAAAGTTAGAGTACAGATAATAGGTCATACAAATGACCCTCAGAATTTTACGAATGCTGGGACTGCTATTTTTGACAGAATAGTTAGTGATTTTGCTGCTGATGCCTTTGAAATACTAGCTGAAGATGATTTTCACCTGCTACAATTTATAATGAGGTGACAACAAGTTACACTGTGCATTATGAGCCCCCTGTTGGTGAACTCACTATCATCTTCATCCCAGTAGAAATGGCAAGACAATTCAAGTATTATGCCCATAGTTGCAACAATTATATATTTAATAATATAACTTGGAGGCAGATAGGTCAATGTTTTGCCATGGACATTGTTAGATACTTCCGTGAGCTGTAGCCAGATGCACAAAGTTGGTTAGTGACCTGTAGCCAGAATTTTGCATTTATGCTTGTGTTATGTCTTTATATTTGACATATTTTTGCTCAAGTTAGGGTGGGGCTGAAAGAGAGTAAGGCTTGTGATGTGAAACAAAGGCGGAGTTACTTAGGAAATTAAAGAAAGCGAATTACAATGTGTTCCCGTAATAAATTTATTACTTAAAACAACGATTGATCCTTAGAGTTCTTAGTTTTTAACTTGCTTAGGCAAAGAAGAGCGAAATCGATTAACCAAACAATTCAAGAAAACACAAAGAATAAGTGTACGCTACGACAATAAACAAGAATCCACGTTTTAATAATGAGAACTTTCACCTTAGGAGCCCATACGCTTAAATAGTCTAGGCTTTAGCGGAAGAAGAGTCTCCACATTAGAACCGAGGTCACTCCGAGGAAGAAGGAACATAAGATCGTCGTTCTTGGATAGGTGGCCGGAGTGGTGGAGGATGATGGTCGTCCAATGATGATCCAACGTAGTCTTGGAATTGCTCGTCTAGGAAATCCACGAGCGTAGGGAGGATGCGGTTCAAATAGTCTTCGACGGTGTCGTCGGGTCCAAACCCGACGTCAAAGAACGGCGAGCGAGTGATATGTATATCTCTGTAGGCGTCGGTACTAAACCACTATCAACCTCAGGATCCGCCATGCATCTTGGGAGATCTTGGTGTCGATGTGTGAGAAGGTAGTGGAGAACGGCCACCTAGGAGAAGTGGAGTCAAGGGGCGGGTGGAGCTAAGGGGGGGAAGAAACGAAATTTGAAGTTTATTTCAGATTCCAAATAAAACTACAGCTTTAATTTCAATTTTAGATTTGAAATTTGAAATAAGAGAAAGAGAGGGAGGGGAATTAAAGAGGCATTTAAGTAGTAATTAAGTGGGGATTGGAGAGAGACAAGAGGAGGAGGTGGCCGGCCCCATGGAGAGGTGAGAGCAATCAAATGAATGACGTGGCCCCTCTTGAGAAACTCACGGAATATTCAAACCTGAGATTTAATTCTCAGGTTTAATCTACAGGAAAACTTCCTAAGTAGGTTGGGCCTCTAGCCGTTGGAAATTTCCATTAAATGAAAAGAAGTAACAGCAGGCCAAACTTCCTACTTGAACGGGAAGTGAAAAAAAGGAAAGAATTTAAAGCATTGGCCTTGGATTTCAAATTCTGAAACAACTTGGCGGGTGGCTGAAGTGGGGAGGCTGTGGGAATAGGAGGGAGGGACGGCGGGAAAGGGCTACTGGGCTGGCCGGCGGGTGGCTGACTGCTGGCTGGTGGGAGGCTGGCCGGTGGCGGCTGAATTTCAGGCTGGCGGCTTTGGGCTGCTTGGAAGAGGTGGCGGCAAGAGCAAGGGGTGGGAGACATGGAATTCTACGGATTCGATGACTACGAAATTACTAACCTCAATTGTCTTCACCTTGAATTTCCACAAGATTAGATAGTACGAAAACTAGAACTCACAAAGAGATCTAGTCTTCTCCGGCGAAGTCACTAAGAGATCTTGGAGGGAGGAACTCACAAAGAGAACAAGTAGTAAATTTCATTTCATCAAAACTCCCTATTACATAAGAAAAGGGCCATATATATAGGCCTCAAAATGACAAAGAAAACAAGACTCAAATGCACCTTGGGCTACAATAGCGACCAAATACCCATAAGGGAAAAAACGGAAAAACATAAAATAAAAATAAACCACTACATAAAATGATGAAAATACAGATCATGATCGTGGTCGTCGATCTCCGGCGTCTCCTGAAGGTACATGTGTCGAAATTGCTGACGATGTTCCCATCAGCTTGCTTCAGATTTTGACTGAGATGGATGGGTTCAAAGAGTCGAAAGCTCAGGTATATTCAAGCTTAGTTGAGGCATGACATTTTTACTTTGGTTAATTTATTATATACTACGGCTTGCATTTACTGCCAGGTGCTAGTTATAGGTGCAACTAATCGCTTGGATATATTGGATCCGGCTATGTTGAGGAAGGGTCGTTTTGACAAAATAATAAGGGTTGGCTTGCCTTCCAGAGATGGAAGGTTGGCCATATTAAAGGTGACTTTATTATTATTCTTTTTTTCAGTTTTTTACAATTTAAGATATAAGATTTTTTTATTGTTTTACCGCTGAAAACAACAGGTACATGCTAGGAATAAATTTTTTAGGTCTGACCTGGAAAGGGATGCCCTTCTTCAAGAAATTGCAGACCTTGCAGTTGATTTTACGGGAGCAGAGCTCCAGAATATATTGTAAAAAAATTTCCCTTTTCCCCCCATTGCTTACCTGACTGAATGTTATGAATGTTGATTAATGTTTTGAAGTTGATGCCAGGAATGAAGCTGGTATTTTGACTGCTAGAAAGGATAAGGACTTTATTGAAAGGGAGGAGCTACTGGAGGCTCTTAAAAGGGTACTACAAATTTCTGCATTTCTTGAATATTTGACGCATAACTATACCAAATGACATGTTAAAGGAGCTGAACCATTCTGATTTACATTGTTATTTCATTCTTTTTCAAACCAATAAGCCAATTTTTTAACATTTTGATTGCAGGTTCAGTATATCATCTTATTATATTATTTTTCCTTTTTTAAAATGTATTATCGCAGGTGCATCATATTACCTTCTTGTTTCTTCAAGTAACTTTGGGTAAACAGCAAATTGGTGCCTATGTTTGGATCTTGTACAATTCAGTCATTCATTTTGATTCTTTTGCATTAATGGGTCACTTTCAAAAATGGTTTATTTGGGGTCTTTCTCTTATGAAGCCATTAACTAATGAGAAAATCCTCAAAATATTTATAAAACTATGAAGCTAATGAGTCTCAACTGTTATTATAGTGCTGATTGGCCTTATAAACATATTTTATCAAATTATGACGTTTCTAGACTTCCAACAACACTGAGTCTCTCTCCAACCTGCAATTCCTCCCCTCATTGACTTCTCCAGCCAGGTGTGATCAAGGCTTGGTTGTTGGAAAAAAAATTGAGCTTCAATTGGTAGAGTTCTTTCTATTCGTTTTGTTCTGCATTATCCTCATTTGTCTAGCACAAATGATTTAAATTATTATTTAGCTTCTAATTTTGATAATTTTATATGTGATGTTTTACTGATTTTTATCTTATTATTTAATGTTGAATGTATAATTTAGATTCAAATATCATCATTACTAATAATCTAATTATATTAATTACAATTATTTTTATTGTGTTTATCATGAATATATTATTGATTATTGTTTTTGTTTATAAGTGTATATATTTTTAGCTTTCTTATCAGCCTAATTATTCAATAACTTTTAGCATTTGGTGATGACTCTTCCTCAAATTACTTTTATGCAAACTTAGCATTGTTCCTAGCATTGCCACTCTCGTCTAGGGTTGGTTGGTTGCAAGCAAACCGGGTGTATGACAATTTGCTCATGGCTTGGATTGATTGTTGTTTTTTCGTGATTGTTTGATTAAGTAATCAAACAAGCTTGAGCATTTTTTTTAAAATACTCAATGTTTAAATAAACAAGGAGAAAAGACAAAAATGGTCCCTCAACTCTTTGTGAGAGTTCAAAATGTCCCCAACTATTTTGAGGGAACAATTTGATCCCTCAACTCCAAATGAGACTTTTTTTGGTTTTACTGTCAATTTTAAAAGGAAATGTGAGATGGACATGAGGGTATTATTAGATTAAGCAAAGAATGTTTTTAAGAGATGATCCTGCAACGCAGAGTAGAGTATTAGCGAATCCTCAAGGCACACCCAAGTCCTTTGTCCCCAGCAACCGAGCAACCAAGCCCAGGGGCGAATCTAGCATACTGTAACACAGAGCAGACGTAACACAACATCCTCCTATGCGGCCATGACCCCTAGTGTTTCGCAACGTGTCATGTTGATCCCACAGTCTCGCAGCGTCGATCCCAGAGTGCATCCCCAAATCAGTAATTGATTTGACTCCATAGTCCTGCAACGTCTATCTTGCAGTCTATCATTAGTGTCTATCGATCGTAGTCTATCCCAACATCCATCAATCGCAGCCTTGAAGGAGGATTTATCCATGGATTTACCCTTGTTCAACTCACCTAATGGGCTTTGAGTGCCCAGTAAATCTCACGACGGAATAAATCCTTCTTTTCTCTCTTTTTTGCCATAAATCCTGAATTTACTAAATATTACTATTTTAAAAAATTATCTAATTAATTTGATAATTATTAATATAATTAAATATCAAATGTTTTTAAATTAACACATGTATAAGTAATTTAATAAATAATTCTATAACTAATTATTAAATAATTTAATAATGAAGCTAATTTCTAATTAAATTATTTATCATTATAATTTGTTCAGAGGTGAGCTTCTCATTATTTATAAGAATGAATATAGTAAAACTCAGATTGGTTATTTTCTTATAAGAAAAATTAATCGTTTAGATAGCAAAGATTATAAAATTTTTCTAAGTAAAAGTTTTTGTACCCCATCATTTATTAATTTTGAATTTTAAGATGAAAGGGCAGAAAATAAAAAATAAAGTAAATACTTGTTCTAAAATTAGATGAGGGCACTTAAAGAATATTAATAAATTTTTTTAGAGTAAAATTATAGATATTAAGATTTTGTTTATGCATGAGGAAAAAAATGTTATGTAGGAAAAAAATAGTGAGTAATATTAATAATGTTGCAAAAGATATGCTTGGAGTATCAAAATAAAAACTACTAATAGTAAAAATAATTGGTGGAATTAAATTGTTCAAAAAAAGATAAAAAATAATAAGATTTGTTATAAAAATAGGTTTAGCGATAAAATTTTTGATAATGAGGAAAGATATAAATATGTCTGTAAGGAGTCTAAAAAAGCAAGATGTAATGTAAAGCTTGTAGCTTTTAATGATTTATATGATAGATTAGATACTAAGGAGGGTGAAAGATATATGTATAAGTTAGCTAAACAAAGAGAGAGTAGTAAGGATTTAGTTCAATTGAAGTGTATGAAGGATGAAAATCAAAAAGTGCTTTTATTAGAAGAGGATATTCAACAAACTTGGATGAGATATTTTGCTAAATTTTTCAATGTAGATTGTGAGAATGCGATGACTTTAGTTACTTGAACACCCTAAATGAAATTAAAGATATTTATTTTTATCGACATATTAGTAAAACGGAAGTGATATAGAACGGGAGGGGAGAGGTCATGTGAATTTGATATTTTAAATTAATTGGAAAAGAGAGAGGAGGGGTTACTTAATTAATACCTTAAATGGAGTTTCAATTTTGTGAAGGAATTAATTATAATAGAGAAAGGAAGAGAATAAGGGGGGCCGACTACATGGGGAGGGAGGAGAAGTGCCGACATACAATGTATGTAGTCCCAAGCAATAAATATGATTAGGGAGTTAAATATGATTTTAATTTTAAATTTGAGAGATTTGGGGAGTTTCCTAAATAAGATTTATTAATTAAAAAAATTAATTTAAATCAAATCCAACTAGAAATTTAATTAGATCTAATTTAAGTAACTATCCTAATATAAGGATTCCTAAATAAGAATTAAATTAGATCTAAATAAGAATTAAATTAATTTTCCTAATTAATAAATCTTTTTTAGGAATCCCTATCTTAGGAAAATTATTTAAATTAGATCTAATTAAATTTATAGTTGGATTTGATTTAAATTAATTTTCCTGATTAATAAATCTTTTTAGGTAACTCCCCAAATCTCTCAAATTTAAAATTAAAATCAGATTTAATTCCCTAATCACATTTACTGCTTGGGTCCATATAAATTGTATGTGGACACTTCTCCTCCCTCCCCACATAATCGGCCCCCCTTATTCTCTTCCCTTCTCTATTTTATTAATTTCTTCACAAAATTAGAACTCCTTTTAAGAGATTATTTAACCCATTCTCTCTCTTTTTCAATTAATTTAAAATATCAAATTCACATGACCCCTCCCATCTCGTTCTATATCAGTTTGGTACCGAAGCATGGTTGCTCACCCGGGACACGAACTCGACGGAGCCGAGCGCTTTTCCACCCACGGAGAATGATGCAGACATCAAACCGTCAATGCCTATCTAAGGAGGAGCTGAAGATCGACGGTCGTGATCGTCCTATATTATCTTAAATTTTTATTTTAATTATGCATTTTCCATTTTTACCCTTAAGGGTTTAATCTTATGTAAGCCATACGGGTATGATCGTCTTATTTTAGTTTATTTTAATTCTAAGACTTATATATAGAGGCCCTTGTTAGTGTAGTTGAATGATGGATTATTAATAAAAAAAATTTTGCACTCTTGTTCTTTTAAAAGGACACTACTTCGTCAACATTAGGTGTCTGTGCTGAAAGTGGGAGTACAGACAATAGGTCATGCAAACAACCCTCAAAATTTTACGAATGCTGAGACTGCAATTTTTGGCAGAATAGTTAGTGATTTTGTTGCCCATGCCTTTGAAATATTAGCTGATGATGATTTTTCACATGCTATCATTTATAGTAGTAATAGACATAGTGAGGGGATTGTGACTTTGGGTGATCAAGTCATTAATAAGAGTACACGTTTTAGATATCTTGGATCTATTGTTCAGAGTGATGGTGAAATAGATGGGGATATTATCAGCAGAATTCAAGTTGGATGCTTGAAGTGGAGGAATGCATTGGGCTTGTTGTGTGATAGAAAAGTATCCCTCAAACTTAAGGGAAAATTCTATAAGATGGTAGTGAGGCCTGCAATGCTTTATGGTGCTGAATGTTGGCCACTAAAAGAGAAGCATAATACTAAGTTCCGTGTGACAGAGATGAGGATGCTTAGGTGGGTGAGTGGCTTTACCCTTAGAGATAGGATACGAAATGAGTATATACGTGAAAAGGTTGGAGTAGCTCCAGTAGAAGATAAGATTAGAGAGAGTCGCCTTTAGATGGTTTGGTCACATAAAACGGCGGCCTTCCAATTACCCGGTTAGGAGAGTAGAGGTATTAGATTTGACTTATGTTAAGAAAGGTAGCAAGCAGAACCTAAAAAGACTTGGTTAGAAATATTAGGAATGACCTTTCTTTATTAGATTTAAATAGAATTTGACCTTTAATATGACACAATGGAGAAAAATTATTCATGTAGCTGATCCACGTAGTGGGATAAAGGCTTGCATGTTGTTGTTTGTTGTATCATTATATAGTGATGTGGCAGCAAGTTACACTGTGCATTATGAGCCTGTGTTGGTGAGTTCACTATCACCTTTTCATCCCAGCAAAAAGTGGCAAGACAATTCAAGTATTATGCTCATAATTCCAACAATGATATATTTAATAATATAACTTGATGGCAGATGGTGATATGTTTTTGTCTTGCTGAACTTTTAGATATTTCTGTGAGCTGCAAGCCAGATGCACAAAGTTGGTTAGTGAGATCCAACCCTGTTTTGGTGGAAATGCCCCTTGGTAGCTCTGGATGTAACTGATGGTTTAGATATAAGGACTCAATCCTGTGGAGAGAAAGTTATTGTGAAGACGAAAGAACCACTTGCTCAAATCAATGCAGTTCAAAGGAAGGAAGTCTTGGCTGCGGAAGCTTTGTTAGAGATAGTACTAATAGGTGCTTAGACTAGCCACTACTCGTACATCGGAGTGCTAATGGTTAGCCTCTTTGACCTTCATTATGAGGTATGCTCCGTTTGTTCAGAAGGTTCTTTGGGGTTGAAGCTTTATAACCAACTTGCATTTTATTTCCTAAAAATATTAGCTTTTAGTTTTTACCTTAAATTTCCTGAATTAAAAAAAAAAACTGATGTAGAACGGATATTGGAGGGGGCAGGCCGCGACATGGTTGGGTGTAAGTAGAGCTTGGGTGGGGATTAGAGCTTGCCTTATTAAGAACCTTAAACAAACCAAATCTCCTTCTTTGAAATAAACTTCCTTACAATGTTTGTCAGCTTCAGTTTTGTATTTAACATTAGCCATTCGGAGTTTTTCATGGATTTGCTGTTGGATAATTTTGATATGGTCAAAGGTTTCAGAAGCTTCATCACTAATTTTATTTGGTAAAGACAAATAGTTTCTATCTAAAATGTAAGGTATAGGCTGACCATAAATGATTTCAAATGGAGTTTTATCAGTGGAGCGATTAACAAAATTATTGTAAGCAAATTCAGCTTGGGGCAAAAGCAAATCCCATTGGGATTGTTTCTCACCTGTTAGGCATCTTAATAAGTTTCTCAAACTTCGATTGACAACTTCAGTTTGCCCGTTAGTTTGTGGATGATATGCACTGCTAAATTGAAAAGTAGTTCATAATTTTGCCCAAAGTGTTCTCCAAAAATGACTCAGAAATCTAGTATCTCTATCAGAAGTAAAAGTGAAAGGAACACCATGAAGACGAACAATTTCTTTAAAGAATAAATCAACAATATATGAGCCATAAGAAGTTTTCTTGCAAGGATTAAAATGTGCCATTTTGCTAAAGCGATCTACCACCACAAAAATAGAATCAAACTTTCTAAAAGTAACAAGCAATCCCAAAAAAGAAATTCATAGAGATATCCTCCCAATGTTTATTTGGAATTGGTAGAGGAGTATACAAACCAGTATTTTGAGAAGTTCCTTTAAAAGCTGACAAATTTTACATTATTTTACCAGCTTAGTAATTATATTCTCATATGAGGTCGAAAATATTTTTCCTCTATCAAAACAACAGTTTTTCCTTGCCCAAAATGTCCACTCAATCCCCCACTATGAAGTTCATGCACAAGTTGCTCTCTTAAAGAATTTTTCGTTATGCAAAGTCTAGATCCCTTAAACAAAAACCCTTGATGAATAACAAATTGAGCAGTAGGATCAGTTCCATAAGCAAGATAAGAATCCCAAATGTTCTTTAAATCAGGATCATTTGCATAAGTATCTTTCAAAAAATCAAAAGAAGTAATAGTTGGATAAACAGTTATCAACAAATGAGATATCCGGCTTAAAGCATCAGCAAGTTTGTTTAAAACACTAGTTTTATGTTTGATATGAAAAGTATACGCTTGCAAAAAAGAAACCCATTTAGCATGCCTTTTATTCAAGTTTTTTTTAGAGCCCAAAAATCTTAAAGCTTCGTGATCAGTATGTAAAACAAATTCTCGTTGAATCAAATAACATCTCCAAAATTTTAAAATCTGAACAATAGCATAAAATTCCAAGTCATATGTAGAAAATTTGGATCGCTTACTTCACTTATGTTTTTAGGAGTGGGTCAACTTTGAATCGCTTCAATTTTTATTAGATCAACTTTTATCCCTTCTACAGAAACAATAAAACCTAAAAATGTTAAGCTCGAAGTCATAAAGGAATATTTTTTAAGATTGATGAAAAACTTTTGTTCCTTTAGAGTTTGCAACACTTTCTTTACATGATTATGATGCTCAGAAGAGTGAATACTATAAATCAAAAGGTCATCAAAATATATAACGACAAATTTGACAATAAAAGGTCTCAAAACATGGTTCATAGTTCTCATAAAAGTACTCGGAGCATTCAAAAGCCCAAAAGGCATCACAAGCCATTCATACAAACCTTCTTTTACTTTAAAAGCAGTTTTTCATTCATCCTCAGGATTTATTCTTATTTGGTGATACCCACTTCTCAAATCAATTTTAGAAAAGATTTTTGTACCGCTTAGCATATCTAACATGTCATTCAACCTAGAAATAGGAATTTGATATTTAATGGTGATTTTATTTATTGCCCTACACACATTCTTTACGTTCTATCTTTTTTTGGAGTTAATAAAGTAGGCACAACACAAGGACTTAAGATTTCTTTAATCAAACCCTTTTATAGCAAATCAGTCACTTAAAAAGTTCAGCATGTTCAGTTGGACTCATCCTATAATGAGGTAAATTAGGCAATGTTGCTCTAGGAATTAAATCAATATAATGTTGAATATCTCTCATTAGTGGAAAATCTATAGGCAGTTCTTTAGGTGATAAATCAAAAAACTCATTGATTAAAGGTCGAATTTCATTAAGAAATTGAAAAATAGAATCAATTTTTTTCGCAAAATCAAGTAAATTACTTCAGAGTGTTTCAAATCATTCGCATTTAAAAGCAGTTTAGGAGTGCTTATTTTGGCAACTTTGTTATTTTTAGTAGGCGAATCAGGCACATGTTTTTATGGAAAGAGTGAATTCCTTGTTGTTTTGAATCAAAGAGTAAGTGTTGTTTTCCCCGTTGTGAATAGTTTTGTTATCAAATTGCCAAGGTCAACCCAACAGAAAGTGACAGACTTCAAGAGGCACAACATCATAAGTAACTTGATCTTTAAAAGACCCCCAATTGTTAAGTTGACAACACATTGCTTTGTGATAGGAACCTCATCTCCCTCTTTAAACCAAGAGACTTTATAAGGCTTAGCAAGCGATTTGGATTTTAATTTCAGCTTATCAACCATCAATTGTGATACAAAATTTTCTGAACTTCCACTATCTATCATAAGAGTGCAAAATTTTCCTTCAACTGTATAAGTTGTTTTCAAAATGTTTCTTCTAAGCCACTTGTCCCTGTTGTTAGTTTTTGTTGTTTAGACTTATCGGATTACCAAAAGTTCCATCAACATCTATTTCTTCTAATTCTATATCATTTTTAGTTTGAGAATTATTTTCTTCCTCTTCCTCTACTTCTTCGTCGTTTTCAATGTAGTTATTTCTAGGTGGATTATTTTTTCTATAGGCATGGGAAGCCTAGCCAGCAAGGGACTTGAAGAGCCATCGCAGGAAACAGGGCATCATTTCACAGGAAAAACAACCAGGAGGGGAAAACTGAGAGGGAGGACCACGGGAACGACAACAACCAACAGAAACCAAAAAGACAAAGTGAAGGGAAGAGACACAAGTGCACTCCACAATAATGAGCTTGTATAGAAACATACCTTTTTGATTTAATAAGCTAGGAAGCGCATTTATTCCCCAAATCATTGAGTTAAACTTTAGCTCAAACATTAATGATCTAACACCAAGTGGAATCCAGATTTTTAAGCTCATCACCAAGCAGCCAAGGCTTAACCTGAGACAACAAACACCTCCAAACCGATAACAACAAGTAGCCCAAGGACAAAATGGACCCAAGTGCAAGCAAACCCAAGGCTTGCCATGCCCAAGCACTTTCCTACCATGATCATTGGATGTCCAACCATCATTGGATAGCTTTAAAAACATAAAACACAATTAACATTGTTCAAAATACATTTAAAAAAAAACTAAAAACATGAATGCATCACCTCCCATATCCATTCTACATCAGTTTCAAGAGGAGTGATGGAAGGTAGGGGCAGGGGGTGTGAGAAGAGGTTAGGGATTTTAATTTAATTCCAAATAGAAAAGAAGATCTTTGGAAAGAAATTAAATAAGCATAGGCATTGGGGAATTTTGGCCAAGGAGGGACGAGGGAGTTTGAATTGTTTCCAAGAGAGGAGGTGGGCGTTAAATAGATTTGGTTTAAATCAACCTTTTTTCATTTAAGGTTCTTAATAAGGCAAGCTCTAAATCCCCAACCCAAGCTCTACTTGCACCCAACCTTGCCGCTGGCCCTGCCCCCTCCCATATCCGTTCTACATCATTTAATTTTTTTTAATTCAGGAAAATTTAAGGTAAAACCTGAAAGCTAATATTTTTAGGAAATAACAATGCAAAGTTGGTTCTAAAGCTTCAACCCCCAAAGAATCATCTGAACAAACGGGACGGATCTCATGATGAAGGTCACAGAGACTAACCATTAGCACTCTGGTGCACGAGTTGTTGCTAGTCTAAGCACCTATTATTACTAACTCTCTAACAAAACTTCTGCAGCCAAAGACTCGCTACCTTTGAACAACATTGATTTGAGCAAGTGGTTCTATGCCCTTGCAATTACTTCTCCTCATGATTGAGGTCCTTATATCTAAACAATCAGTTACATCCAGAACTACACAAGGGGCATTTCCGGCCAAAACAGGGTTGTATCTCACTAACCAAATTTGTGCATCTGGCTACAGCTCACGGAAGTATCTAACAATGTCAATGGCAAAACATTCACCTATCTGCCTCCAAGTTATATTATTAAATATATGATTGTTGCAACTACGGACATAATACTTGAATTGTCTAGCCATTTCTGCTGGGATGAAGGTAATAGTGAGCTCGCCAACAGGGGCTCATAATGCATAGTGTAACTTGCTGTCATATTCCGGTAGCAAGTGAAAACCATATTCAGCTAGTATTTCAAAGGCATGAGCAGCAAAATCACCAACTATTCTGCCAAAAATAGCAGTCTAAGCATTCGTAAAATTTTAAGGGTCGTTTGCATGACCTTTTATCTGTACTCCCACTTTCAACACAGACACCCAATGTTGGCGAAGTAGTGTCCTTCTTCTCAATGAATAAGAGTGCAAAATATTTTTTATTAATAATCCATCATTCGATTACTCTAGCAAGAGCCTCTATATATAGACCTTAGAAATAAAACAAACTAAAATAAGATGATCATACCCCTAGGGCTTATATAAGATTAGACCCTTAAGGGTAAAAATAGAAAATACATAATAAAATAAAAATTACAAATAAAAATTTAAGATAACGTAGGATGATCACAGCTGTCGATCTTCAGCTCCTCCTTGGATAGGCATGGACGGTTGGATGTCCGCATCATGAAGTTAGAGAGACTTTAAGGAGAATGAAGTGTGGAAAAGCTATTGGACCTGATGATATCCAATAGATATATGGAAATGCTTAGGATATAAAAGAATTTTTTGGCTTACTAAACTATTTAATATTATTTTGAAAACTAAAAGATGTCAAATGAGTGGAGAATGAGTTAGTTGATTACTATTTTTAGAATAAAGGTGACGCACAAGATTGTGCAAATTATGGAGGAATTAAATTAATGTGTCATACTTTAATACTATGAGAGACAGAGTTATGGAGCATAGGTTGTAGCGGGACACTATTATTTCTCAAAATTAATTTGGATTCCTGCCAGGTAGGTCTACTATGAAAGCTATAAATTTATTGAGAGGTTTTATGGAGAGCTATAGAGAGAATACGGTAGATCGGCATATTATTTTTATTGATTTAGAGAAAGCATATGATAAAGTATTAAGAGAAGTGCTATAGAGAGTTTTAAATAATAAAGGGGTTCATAATGCTTATATTCATGTCATTAAGGATATGTATGTAGGGGCTGTTACTTGTGTTCAAACAATAGTAACTCTCCATTTCTGGCAATTTGGAATGCGAGTCTAGAATAAATGCTCCAGTTGAAGACATTTCTGAGGACTCGTCAGATAGGAACCCAGATAGCACAGCTCAAGGGTGCTCCTTTGATCTTGTTCTGCATGATAAAAAGTTTAATGATAATTTGTTGTATGAACCTTTTGAACACAAGACCGTTTGTTTCTCAAGGAGAGGGGCTAAGACCTCTGAACATGATGAGCTTGTAAACTCTAAGCTTCAAGAGCCAAATAACCAGTGAAATCTATCAAAGATGTTTAATATATTGTAAAATTTTAAACGTTGTGCTTGACGGGAGAGTTTGTCCTTCTAACTCTCATGTTGAAGGACTGCTTGTCTTTCTCATTTGTCTTCATCAATAAAATCATTATATATTGTCTTTTATTGTGGATGCATTAAAATCTAATTATGTTTTAGATATTATTTCTTCGAAGTGTTAAATTTTGAAATCAATGCTTGTGTTGTATGATGTCTGCCTTATTAGGAGTGATAATAGTGATTCTAGTGTAGTTGCATAGTCAGTCCTTAGTGAATTGAATGAGATAGTAGGAACCGATCATGATTCATCTTCTTGTTAGATTCATTCACATCATTCCTTAGTTAGAGGTAGAGGAAGTCCAACTTCACAATGGCAAAGGCCTTTCAGCTATAAGATGATAAAGTCTAAGGACAAAGGCATGAATACCCATGTGATGATCCAATGCTTCCTTAACAACCCTTGTTGTAGCTGAAGGCCAATGGTTTGCAACCTACATCTACTAAGATAAATTACAACATCTTGGTTACTTTATAGTAGTTGCCTTTTCTCCTCAACATCTATGATGCCTTGATGATGTCCCTTGAGTTGTGGGAGACCTTGGTAAAGGTTGTAGCCGAAAGTCTACTGTGCTCATTTTGTAGAAGAGACAATGAAGAAAGCTCATTACTTGAAGGATGTTATATAGGCATCATATTTTTTGACAAAGTTTTACTTTTGGGGTCAACAACACATTCTGATTTATTTCTTGGTGAATTTATATGCATAAAGCACAATCGTATCTTGATTAATATAGGTGCTTCAGTGAACCTAATGAACTTAACAAACTTTGGATCAATTGTCTCTTGGTACTCTAAATTTGGGCTCTAATAATCTGATGCTACTTGGCTTCACTGACAAGGCAAATATCCATTAGTTTAATCCTATTTCCATTATAGATTGGTGAACTTCGGGCTGAGGCGAAGTTTTAGATTATTGATCTCAATACTTCCTTCACGGTTTTCATAGGTAGCCTTGACTTAACGAGCATGGGTTGTTCCCCTCTGCTCTTCACTAGCATTCGGTACATTGGTTCATGTGTGGAATACTAGATCTTTGCACAATTTTTGGTTCATAAGGTCGGGATCCATAGGGATACATGGCTAATATGAATAAATGATTTGGCTTTGAGACATTGACATTGAATCATATAGAAACATGCTTGCTTGAATACTCAAGCTTCTTGAATTAATATTTTGTGTATCTCATGAATTTTGTGTATTTATTACACAAATGATTTTGAGTTGATCCATATAATTTAACAAATTTTTTAAATATGATTTTACCATATGAGTTGTATTCATATTTTAAATCATGAATGAAATGAACAATTTTTAAAAAGTGATCAGCCACTGCAAAGATAAATCAAGTTTCCTTAGAATTTGTTGTAATTGTAGAATAAAGTTCATACAAACACTCTCCCAGGGTTTATTTGGAACAAGCAACAGTGTATAAAGTCTATCATTATATTCTTTTTGCTGTTTGATAAGTTCTATATCATGCACTGTACATACAAAATCACTTTTCAAGCTAAGTCAATAATACCTCCTTATTTATGGCTATAGTTTTATCTTGACAAACATGTTCTACAACATCACCAAATTGTAATTCTAATATAAACTTAACTCAAGCTTATGTTAGGAATGCAAAGTCAACTTTTAGAAAAAAGAAATACCCATCCTTAATTATGAAATCTTTATTAAGTGTATGTGAGACACCAATGTAATCAAGATGTATCTTATTAAAATACTTGCATACCGTCTACTCATTTTTAATTCAATCAAAACATGTCACCTTAGCCTATATGGTGTGCAGGATAATGGCCCTACTTCAGGCATCAATATTTTTGTTCTTACTTTATAGCACAATATTTAAGCATAATATATATTCTTGAAAGAATTCAACTCATTTAGCATGCCTATGCATTAATTTCCTTAGAACATTTAGAAATTGTAAAGTCCAATGACCAAAATATATGGCATTTAGTGGGATTAAATATTGCCTATTTTATTGAAGTGACCATACAGAAATATAAAACTCCGTGTCGTAATTAGAATATATTTATTTTGCTTCATTTAACTTCCCTCTAAAAGAAGCAAATTGGTGTCATCTAGACTCAACTCCAATTCATATTTCAAATGCATTACATGAAACCTCAAAAATTTTATTTATATCAAGTAGTCTTATTAATTCTTAATAGCTGCAGTCATAATTCTTAATATATAATCTAATCTCAACATGGGGAATTAATAATTAATAGTAGTCTTATTAATTTCTTGACCATCCATACATTCTTCAACTACTACCCTTCTTGGATGTAAACGATGCATGTATAATACATACACACATACACTCTCTATAAATCCTTTCCTAGGTAATTAATTCACTAGTCTTTACGTTTAGTATGTGCAGTTGGATTTATCTTGTAGTATGGTAAGATGATAATTATGTAGAAATCTAGCCAATAGCATGTTATGTATCCTTAAATGGTGGTAATTTATCAATTTAGTCTTGAAGGCATGGTTCCTTAAATTCATGTTGTAATTGAATAATTGCCTCAGTCACATCTATATTTAATTTGATATCCATCTAGATATGAATTACTTATAGGCTCTCTTCTCCTTTCCAACAGCTTGTTGGCTAAAGAAATTAAAAGATTTTCTAGCTCTTTTCTCCTTTCCAACAGCTTGTTGGCTTGAAAAATATATTCCTTCCATTGGCCTTGAACTTGTAAGTATTTGGATTTCCAAAGTGTGTCGTATTTAAATCATACAATCATAGCCATAACAATTCATGCTAGGTTTTTTTTCCTCTTAGTAGCAAGCAAAATAAGTGCCAAACATCTTTGTGTTTCAATTATTGTTTTGTGGTTGTAGATGTTGTTTAATTTTAAAATTTTCGAGTTTAATAACCAACTAATCAGCAAATCGTATTCAACTTCTAATATTGATGATGGGTTTTTGAATTTTTTCATCATGCTTATAGTATGTTTGAAAGAAAGTCTTTTTTCTATCATGTTTGATCTTAAGTGTGGCAATGATGCATCACATAATATTTATAGTGCTCTATGATGAAGCATTTTCAAAATCATTTACTTCTCATTTATTTCTCATTAATTATCCTCATCATCTTCATCTTCAACATTAATATCTAGATTTTATTAGGGACGCTCACTCATAAAGTGAATTATTTGGTGACATTTAAATAAGTCCTAGCAAAATTTTAGATTCTGATGTAATGTTTAGAGGCTTTCCTTCAGAAGAATCTTTGTTAATGGTAGTGCTACTCTTTTTAGAAGTTTGCATCTCACTACAGTGGAATCAAATATTCCCAACAAATGAAGAAATTCTTCAAGGTTAGGAATTTTTTGTAGTTAGAAATGCAAAGCAACTTAAACAACTTCGGTAAGTGAATTTTTATAATGCAGTACCATCTCTCTTTTAAGTTTATGTTTAAACTAGACCTAAATCTAGAAAGCGACAGTTTTGATTCTCCCTAATTTTAGAATATGACAACATTTCAAATTTATCATATATTTTTTTACAATTTCTGTTCCTTGTTTGAGTTATTTAAATATATTAAGTGTTGACCTCTACTAGAATCCAAAAAGAAATCATCATCATCAAATAAAAAATACCTGCACTATTCGGCGGCCCAACCCCAAATCCTGCGCAAATCCTGCTCAAATCCCACCGTCTGCTACAACATTCATGCTATATACATTCAACACCGAACGACCTCTTCACGCTCGCACAATTGTTTGCATTGATCAAACGAGAAATGAATAGAGATCTCGGTTCGTCTTTTTCAGGCACACGAGAGCTCCAGCCCTGTCCGTCACTTGCTTCCTTCGATTTCCTCTGCCGCATTTCACTCGATCACACCTTTACAGCCCGATTCCCTCACCACAACAATTCGTAGCCTCACCCTCATTTGTCTTTAACCGATCTTCCCTATATCTATCTCCCGATCCTTACCTGACGCTAGTAGCCTCTTCCATAGAGATTTTTTCTATTTGTTTTGTTTTAAGTAATTCAAATCTTATTTTAGTTTTAAATTATTTTGATTAGTATATAATAGCTTTTTTGTATTGATAGAATTGATTATTTCATAGTGCATTTTGATTGTGACATTTGCATAAGCAAGAAATGTTCGATGTGAACACTATAAAATGGGTTGGAATTTAAAACATATTATCCTGCGTAGTAACGTGGGCCGACAGCTTTCTTTTAAATAGGCGTGTCAAATAGGGTCAATGGGTCGGGTTCGGGTCGAACCCGGAACTGACCCGGCACTATTTGGGTCAACCCGAACCCGGCCCGCTATTAAAAACGGGTAAGGTTTTTGGACTCGAACCCGACCCGATTCGGGTCCGGGTCAACCCGACCCGACACGAATGACTCGGAGTTGAGCCAAAATTTTTAATTTTTGGGTCAAAATTGGGTCAATTTTTTATTTTCGTGTTAAAAACGGGTCAATCTCGGGTTTTCGGGTCAATTATGAGTTTTCGTGTCACTTTCAGGTCAATTTCGGGTTGATGGATCAACCCAAACCCGACCCGATTTTTAAAACGGGTTGATTTGTTGAACCCGAACC
>NW_021319083.1:23026016-23029176 GCF_001605985.2 Dendrobium catenatum
AAATTAGAGATGCTACCAAGTTAAAAATATAAATTTAAATTATTTGATCAAAAAGCATAGTAGTCCATCAAAACGGGGCAAAAATAATCTTGGCTCTTAAGGGTGCAAATTTATAAAAAAAATAAAAAGATACACAATACAAAATTTAAACTAAATTAAGATATTGCATTATAAATGTTAAGTGAAAAATTACAAGCTTTGCATTCTATTTTGTGCAAAAAAAAAAAAGGAAAAAACATAGTTTACTTTGAACTTATAAGAAAGTGAAAAATAAAGGGAAGAACAAACTGCAAACACCATTTCTTTCCTTCAAGCAATTGATCTTCGACTTCATATGGCGGCAAGCTGAGCGAACGAAACACACAAACACTCAGTTGGGGCAAAACAGCAAATGAAATGCACAGGCAGGAGATCACCTAGGGCAAAAATAAGGAGAAGATGGCAAATAACCTAATAGATCCTATCACAAAGAGTATTTAATTTTTTTAGAGCGTGGGCAATTATCCCTTGGACAATAAACAGTTTCATCACTGCATCAAAACAATATATAAAGAGCCATTACTATATGAACTCAAACTCTAAATAAAAAAGAGAAACACTTGAAAGTTAAATAATGGTCATGGAAGACATGAAAGATGATGAATAAACTTTAACGTGCCCATGCATTGCAACACAATTTTGAAAAAGAGTTATGTATTGCAATTTAGATCGAGTCACATCAATCATCATGGCATTGTTTAAATCATATTCTCGTATTAATTAGAATATTTTAATTTCCTTACATCTCAAGTAATCTATCCTTTCTAGATTATGATCTTAGACATTATGTTATGTGCAACAAGCAATTACGATATGTCAATGTGTGCACACATCATAATGACATGTTTTATTAAGAATGAAATATCTAATGCTCCGTTTGGGATAGCTTCCTTATTATTTTCTAAAGCAGCTTTTAATACAAATTTTTAAATTCGATAAAGTTTTGTACTAAAAAGTTGTTTTATAAAGTAGGAAGAAAACTGTCCCACATGAAACCTAATTTTTGAAATGACGTAGAATAATAATGTTCAAAGAAGACTATTAATAAGTGAAAACAACTTCTCTTTTAGAGGCAAAGTGACTTCATGATAATCACGTTGATGATAACGTTACATGATAAACCTTTTTGAGTCTTTCACTACACCTTCATTTCATCAGAACATATAAGTTTAGAATGACAAGTCTCTATCCTATAATTTTCATAATACTAAGCTGGATGGCATTGAAGTCTACCAAATATATATTTGTGACCTAAAAAACTTGAAGTTCAACAAGATTTTTGGTTAACGGTCATAATACTCATCAACACAAACAAAGACAAATGGACAATTTATAACCCAAGTTCTTCGTTAGATTTACTTATAAAAATTAAATTTGACCTCATTTTTTCTACCTATCTATTTATTAAGATAATAAAAAAACATAATATGTACAACAATAAAACTCATTGTTAATGTTAATTTCATTATTTACAAACCATCTGAAACTTCGAACTAGTTATTAACAATACATTATGTTCTATGGATTTTCTTTTAAGTCAACATTAGAATATTCGAGCACGGAAGAGGATAAGAAAGATGAACTTATAATTATATTTGTTATTTGGTGGGAAGATCACAGAGAGCGAAAAGTGTAGATCATGCATTGGTAATAACACACTAATGGAACTTTATATCCATATATAAAATGCAGAAATAAAATCAGGATTTTTAGAAAATTAAATTTGAGACATTCTCCATATTAATTTTCTTAATAAATAAAAATTTAAAATATAAAATGAATAAAACTTACCGAAATATTGATTGAGATTGTAGATCTTCGTCGAAACATTGATTGAGACCGTAAGTCTTCTTCTTCTAATCACCCCACCAAATATATTTTAGTGAGTGGGCACAATCAATCAATTATTGATGAACACTTCTTCTTTTAAATCTAATTTGTGTTCTAAACACAATTTAATCTTTAAAAAAGAAAAGAATATGATACCAACATTCTTCTCATATATATTCTTCTATCTCTCATGAGGAAATCATGTATTATCATTATCTTTATAAAAAAAGTTCACATCTTTCATTTTTAATACATTTTTTTATAAGCACATCTTTGTAATTCAAGAAACATTTTTAATTAATATTAAAAAGATAATTATCATGACACATCATGACACATTATCAATATCATCTTTAATGACACATCATCAATCTTATCTTTAATGACACATCATCAACCTTATCTTTTAATATTAAAAGATATTTATGATGAGTCATTATCATCTTCATGAAATTCGATATATTAAAAATGTGATCATAAAATATAAAGATGTTACTAATGTAATCATAATTTAACCTTTATATTATGTGACATTTTTAATGTTAGTGTTTAATAGGTAATAGAGCTTAGGTGATGAAGAAGGGACCTATGGACCTATAGTTCAAGCTCTATTAAATTTGATCATTAATTTAACTCTTAAATTAATAAATTAAAATTTTTAATTTCAATATTATTCCACTATAAATATGAAATTGCACTTTTGAAAATATAGTAAAAACTATTCAATTTAAAAAATTAAATTACTCACTGATTTAATCATTATATATAAAATAATCCTCCATAAAAAATTTATAATTAGAGTTAGGTAATTTT
This sequence comes from Dendrobium catenatum, assembly GCF_001605985.2. Taxonomy (NCBI): domain Eukaryota; kingdom Viridiplantae; phylum Streptophyta; class Magnoliopsida; order Asparagales; family Orchidaceae; genus Dendrobium; species Dendrobium catenatum. Next base: position 23,028,699 of record NW_021319083.1, read on the forward strand.
ATCACGTCACTAATTATATCTTAATCCTTAAATTCCAATTAATTCTCACAATAAACTTTGTGACCTCATCACAAAATTGGAGCGCTCAATTGTTTAGGTTCTAAATTAATTATTCAAGGAAACTAATTTCTTAACTTTCAAGATTGGTATGATATATATTCTTCTTTGCATGATCATGTGATTGTAAACATCTCTGTGGCCACCATTATAGTACTAATTAACATCTTTGTGGCCCAATATTGTAAATGATATTAATGTATTTATCAATGTTATCTGTGTTATCAATATATGCATGTATCAATATATGATTTGGTTGGTTAAACATCCAGCTTTAACATGATGTTTTCAACATCTTTTATCTAAACTTATTCTTAATTAGTTATCAGTTATATCAATTATCACCAACGATTAAAAAGGCGGAAGAGGCGTACGCACTAAGGCCGACTTAAGGCGAGGCGAAGCATTTGCGCGTTGAGGC
>NW_021319083.1:23029276-23033099 GCF_001605985.2 Dendrobium catenatum
GAGTTGTACTCCGATCAATCCCTACTAGATTCACCATCCTCCAAGATAAAGAGAGATCCACAACTTTCCCTTTCGTGGAGATCCCTCTGGATCTTCCTCTTCCACCATTGAGGTCGAATTCAATAAGAAGCTCCACCATGCAAATTTGGTGGTGGAAAGATGCAAAGAAACAAACACTCATTGTAAAGTCGAATGAGATCTTACAAAAGAAGACTGACTTCAGTCATTATTCAACATTCCCTTCTGCAAAAAAAAAAAATTAAAATTAAAATAATAATAAAAAAAACATTCCCTTCTGCACAGATCTTTTAAGTATGCGTAGTTTTTTTTTTCAACATATTCAGGAAATAAAACTAATTGAAAGTCCTTTTCTTGATAGATTAATGTTAGGTTTTATTTTCGCATAATTTTTTGTTGTTTTTTAAAACTGTTTTTTAAATTTTTTTTTTAATTAAGTAATTTATCTTTGTGTATTCATGTATCTAGGTGGACTTATTGTCGGCCAGTTCTTTGTCTTGATTGCACATTCCTGCTTGGTAAATATCGAGGGACATTATTAACTGCGATCGGTATGGATGCTAATAATGGTCTATTTCCACTTGCCTTTGCTATAGTTGAGTCAGATTGTAACGAATCATGGATGTTAATAATGATCTATTTCCACTATACATGTTGAAGACACCTGTTGAGCCTCCCACAACAGCATATCCTAGAGCTCCCTCTAAGCGCCTTCTGGTAGGTTCAAATTGAACATACTATAAATTTCTTAGATAAATTTTTTTGTGAAATAATAACAATTTTTTTGTTAATTTAGAAGGATTTTTTTGGGTACCGAATATGCTTTGCGACAACACTTCAATGGTACAAATGATACACAATAACAGAGGGACATAAACATAGTGGCAGAGCTTTGCCATGGTTTGTGCAAGTAGTTGTATATTCAAGATTAAGGATACTTTGATGATAGAAGTGAGCATAATACACCATTTTCCACGACCCAGGACACTCCTCAGCATTGCAGTGGATCTGTTGGACCCTCCTCTTATCCTGATCAAGGGCCCTCTGGGGACCTCTTCAGTAATCAGGTGCCAGCGGATTTGGATGCATATCTCATCCTAGGTTTTGTACCAAGCTCCCTTCATACATATGACATAGCTGGGGAAGAAGTTGTTGTGGAGGAACAACACATATTATGTCAAAGGCCACAACGACCTCCACAACGTACATTACACTTCAGGCACTGATGTATTGCCACAGAGGCCACGTAAGCGACACTAGTTCATCCTTTTATGTATTTCATTATGCTTATGTTATGGATCATTTAAATTATTACCATTTCATTTATGAATCTTTTTTACTTGACTAGTAAATTGCACATGAGTCTATTTAAAACTTTTTCTTATATTTATAATGAAATACTCGTTAACACTAATCATACCCATTCAATACTAATTATTATTTACATTATTTTTAGTATATATATCTAATACATACATTTGTGGTGCCAATCTTTTTATTAAAAAATCTAATTTTTAAAAAATAATAATTATTTCATGAGTGTTAAATCTAATATCTTTGAATAGTTAAATCTAATATCAAATCTTATAGTCAGAAAAAATTTGATTTACATGTTATTCTTGTACCACTTGTAGACATTTTTTTTAAAAACTTTTAAACAATACTCATTAACATTTTTTTTAATAATAGGGCTAAGTCGCCCGTTATCTAGGCAACTTATTAATATCTACATTTCTTTGTCTACTCAGCATAACAGCTACCTGATTCAACTAATCCTAGTCAGCATAAGTCGCATGTTAAACATGCGATTTTGCCTATGTTAATTTTTTTTAAACATGCTTAAACTGTTAATACAATTTATAATCATGCTTATTCTTAAAATTTTCCCCATTAACACTAATAATGATAGATCTTATTAATACCAACATAAATGCAATTTGTTAGCAAGTTCATTGGTTGATTTAGGATCTAGCACTAGCACCCACTGACACTCGCCATATCCAATCAACACCAATGTTAATGCTCATAATTGCCAATAAAGTTAACTGTTACCATGAACAACAACATTGATGCTCGACATCACTAATAGGGTTGACATCTACCATCATCACTGACATTAATGTCAACCTACCTAAATAAGGTGGACGCACACCATCATCACTAACATTGATGTTTGTTGTCCCCAATAAGTTTGATGCCACCTTCAGTAACATTGTCGATGTTCACCATCATAAAAAAGGACAACGACAAGGTTGACACCCATCCTCAATTCCAATGCCAATGCATAGCATTTCTACCATTATCAATTCTTAGTTGCTAGCCTCCTTTAATATAAGAAGAATGAACAAGCATACCTCCAAATTTTCTTGGTGAAAACTCAAATGCTTATGGCTACTCTAACTTTCATTATGGAAGCTATATTTCATAATGAAATTCATGTCAACTATATTGTTTCAAGCCTTTTTTAATCACATGAAAGGGTATTATTTATAACCTACAACTCACACTAGCGGGATTATTTCAGTTGGGTCATGTCCAACGATTTTTTTTCATCTCAAAATTTTCATATAAATTCTCATATCTCCTATGTGCTTTTCCCAACTAATCTTTGTGTATACAAAATTTGTCGGCCACCTACAGAAAACATTATTTGCATAGAAAAATGTTGACCATAACCTATGGGTAGATCTAACGCATAATCACATCAATTCCTAGAGTGCAATAAAAGTAAGCAAACACATCAACAATTTAATTCACAGCATGTAGTAAAATCTCGTAAAGCCCGGTACATAATATAAAAATAAACACTGGCCTAGCCTAAGTCTAGAAGTGGTGCCCTAACAAATAATTCTATATGTGTGTAAAGGTCTGTGTGGCTGGGGTAGATTCTAAGCTTGGTAGTTAGTTAGAGTTACCTAAAATTCAGGTTTGTTGTAGGTATGAAAAGAAAAGTTTATTTAAAGTTTAAATATTAGTGACTTAGGATCTATTTTAGTCAATTTAGTTTTTTGATCTCTTTATAATGCTTAGGGTAGTGGTAATTGAAGTTTAAATTATATTAGCCAACTTTGAAAAATCCCGGGTCCTCCTAGATGCTAGGCTGAGGGGGTCCAAAAGGTCATTATGGAAAATAGGCTAGTTTTGGGGCTATTAATATTTTAGGTAAAAATTAGTGCTTAAGAGGAGTAGTTAGGATTTAATTTTGCTAGATTTGGAGTTTCCTATGCAAAGATATGAATTTTAGAAGTTTTGGGCATTTAAGGGAATTATTAAACTGCCTAATTAGGGGTGATTTTATGATTTTGGTCCAAACCAGCTTCAAACTATATGGAATCATCCCCAAAGGTCAGAAATGACCTAAGAAGGTGTTCCCAACTGTTTGGCAAAGATTTGGAATTTTTAATAATTTTAAATTATCTAAAATGGGTAAAAAGGTAATTTTTAATTAAGGGTCAGATTGAGGTCAACTAAGGAGCCCTATTTATCTAAGGTTAAGGTATAAATTATGAACAATTTGAGGTATCATGAGAAATTTTTTTAGTTAAAAAATATTTATTATAATTTTCTTATGTTATCGGGCCCTAATTAATGGGTAAATTAGGGATGGTTAATTAAGGGGTCTAAAAGCTCCTAAAATTCCTAGAAATTTTTTGGGATGTTTAAAATGTCACTAAGTTCATATGTTGAAGTTTTCATGTCAATCAGTGATATACCAGTTTTTCTAAGTTCGTTAGACGCATCCTTAATTGTTGTCTTTATGGTGTCGCTATGTTAGAGGGATTTAAAATAAAGTCTTGGACTAACC
>NW_021319083.1:23036825-23075912 GCF_001605985.2 Dendrobium catenatum
CATGGACAAAACTTTAAATTCTTTATAAACTCTCGAATTTATTTGATCCCATTTACTATTTAAAAATAATAATATTTAATAGAAATCATCATTTCATAAGTACATCAGAAAAATGAAAGATTAATGGATTGATTACATCATGACCATTAAATATATTTCATTTGCTAAGGATTCACAATACTACTTTGTGATACATGCAACTATTTGCTGAATGTTCGATCAGAAAAGTTCTCTCTTATTTACAAGTTTTAGTTTTTACTGATTTCTCTCGCTAATCTGATTGACTTCTGAAATTGATCAAAAATGACGAAAATGGTTCTAAGGAGGCAAATAGGAAGAGGGGAAGCCAATTAACTGATATCTTCTCTTCCATCAAACAAGACTTTCAGGTACATACGTAGTGTTGTACTCAGATCAATCCTTGCTAGCTTCACCATCCTCCAAGAGAAAGAGAGATCCACAACTTTCCCTTTCGTGGAGATCCCTCTGGATCTTCCTCTTCCACCATTGAGGTCGGATTCAATAAGAAGCTCCACCATGCAAATTTGGTGGTGGAAAGATGCAAAGAACCAAACACTCATTGTAAAGTCGAATGAGATCTTACCAAAGAAGACTGCCTTCAGTCATTATTCAACATTCCCTTATGCATAGATCTTTTAAGTATGTGCAGTTTTTTTTTTCAATATATTCAGGAAATAAAACTAATTCAAAGTCCTTTTCTTGATAGATCAATGTTAGGTTTTATTTTGGCATAATTTTTTATTGTTTTTTAAAATAATTTTTTAATAATTTTTTTAATTAAGTAATTTATCTTTGTGTATTCATGTATCTAGGTGGACTTATTGTCGGTCAGTTCTTTGTCTTGATGACACATTCCTGCTTGGTAAATATCGAGGGACATTATTAACTGCGATCGGTATGGATGCTAATAATGGTCTATTTCCACTTGCATTTGCTATAGTTGAGTCAGAGTGTAACAAATCATGGATGCTAATAATGGTCTATTTCCACTATGCATGTTGAAGACATCTGTTGATCCTACCACAACAGCATATCCTAAAGCTCCCTCTGAGCGCCTTCTAGTAGGTTCAAATTGAAAATACTATAAATTCCTTAGATAAATTTTTTTTGTGAAATAATAACGATTTTTTTATTAATTTAGAAGGATTTTTTTTGGTACTGAACATGATTTGCGACAACACTTCAATGTTACAAATGATACACAACAACAGAGGAACATAAACATAGTGGCAGAGCTTTTCCATGGTTTGCGCAGGCAGTTGTATATTCAAGATCAAGGATACTTTGACGATAGAAGTGAGCAAGATACACCATTTTCTACGACTCAGGACACTCCTCAGCATTATAGTGGATATGTTGGACCCTCCTCTTATCCTTATCAAGGGCCCTCTGGGACCTCTTCAGTAACCAAGTGCCAGCAGACTTGGATGCACATCTCATCCCAAATTTTATACCAAGCTCCCTTCATACAGATGACATAGCTGAGGAAGAAGATGTTGCGGAGGAACAACACATGTTATATATGTCAAAGGCCATGACGACCTCCACAACATTACACTCCAGGCACTGATGTATTGCCACAGAGGCCACGTAGGCGATGCTAGTTCATCCTTTTATGTATTTCATTATGATTATGTTATGGATCATTTAAATTATTACCATTTCATTTATGAATCTTTTTTACTTGACTAGTAAATTGCATGTGAGTCTATTTAAAACTTTTTCTTATATTTACAATAAAACACTCATTAACTCTAATCATACCTATTAAATACTAATTATTATTTACATTATTTTTAGTATATATATCTAATACATACATTTGTGGTGCCAATCTTTTTATTATAAAATATAATTTAAAAAAAAAATATTATTTCATGAATGTTAATTCTAATATCTTTGAATAGTTAAATCTAATATCAAATTTATAGTAAAAAAAAATTTGATTTACATGTTCTTCTTGCACCACTTGTAGAAATTTTGTTTAAACTTTTAAACAATACTCATTAATTAACATTTTTTTAATAATAGGGCTAAGTCGCCTGTTATCTAGGCTATTTATTAATATATACATTTCTTTGTCTACTCAGCATAACAGCCACCTGATTCAACTAATCCTAGTTAGCATAAGTCGCCTGTTAAACATGTGATTTTTCTTATATTTATTTTTTTTAAAACATGCTTAAACTGCTAATATAATTTATAAGCATGCTTATTCTTAAAATTTTCCCCATTAACACTAATAATGATAGATCTTATTAATACCAACATAAACACATTTTGTCAACAAGTTCATTGGTCGATTTTGGATCTAGCACTAACACCCACTAACACTCGCCATATCCAATCAACATCAATGTTAATGCTCATAATTTCCAATAAAGTTAAATGTTACCATGAACAACAACATTGATGCTCGACATCACTAACAAGGCTGACATCTACGTACCATCATCACTAACATTAATGTCACCCTACCTAAATAAGGTGGACGCAAACCATCAGCACTAACATTGATGTCTGCTATCCCCAATAAATTTGATGCCACCTTCAGCAACATTGTCGATGTTCACCATCATAAAAAGGGCCAACAACAATACCAATGCCAATGCATAACATTTCTACCAATATCAATTCTTAGTTGCTAGCCTCCTTTAATATAAGAAGAATGAAAAAGCATAACTCTAAATTCTCTTGGTGAAAACTCAAATGCTTATGGTTACTCTAACTTTCATCATGGAAGCTATATTTCATAGTAAAATTAATGTCAACTATATTGTTTCAAGCCTTTTTTAATCACATGAAAGGGTATTATTTATAACCTATGACTCACACTAGTAGGATTATTTCAGCTGGGTCATGTCCAATGATTTTTCTCCATCTCAAAATTTTAATGTAAATTCTCATATCCCCTATGGGTTTTTCCCAACAAATCTTTGTGTATACAAAATTTGTCTTCCACCTACAGAAAACATTATTTGCATAGAAAAATATTGACCCTAACCTATGGGTAGATCTAAAGCATAATCATATCAATTCCCATGGTGCAATAAAAGTAAGCAAACACATCAATAATTTTAATTCACATCATGCAGTAAAATCTCGGAAAGCCTGGCACATAACATAAAAACAAACATCGGCCTAGCCTAAGCCTAGAAGTGGTGCCCAAGCAAATAATTTTATGTGTGTGTAAAGGTCTTTGTGGCTGTGGTAGATCCTAAGCTGGGTAGTTAGTTAGAGTTACCTAAAATTCAGGTTTATTGTAGGTCTGAAAAGAAAACTTTATTTAAAGTTTAAATATTAGTGACTTAGGATCCATTTTAGTCAATTTAGTTTATTGATCCCTTTCTAATGCTTAGGGTAGTGGTAATTGAAGCTTAAATTGCATTAGCCAATTTTGAAGTCCCGGATCCTCATAAGTGCTAGGCTAAGAGGGTCCAAAAGGTCATTATGAGAAATATGTTAGGTTTGGGGCTCCTAATATTTTAGATAAATATTAGGGCTTAAGAGGAGTAATTAGGCTTTAAGCTTGTTGTATTTAAAGTTTTCTATGGAAATATATGAATTTTAGCAGTTTTGGGCATATAAAGGAATTATTAAAACTGCCTAATTAGGGGTGATGTTATGGTTTTGATCCAAACCAACTCCAAACTGATTGGAATCAACCCCAAAGGTCAAGAATGACCTAAAAAGGTGTTCCCAAGTGTTTGGAAAAGATTTGGAATTTTAAGAATTTTTAATTATCTAAAAGGGCAAAAAGGTAATTTTTAATTAAGGTTAAATTAAGGGTCAAATTAAGATCCAACTAAGGAGCCCTATTTATCTAAGGTTAAGGTCTAAATTTTAAAAAATTTGAGGTATTAGGAGCAATTTTCTGAGTTGAAATGGATTTATTATAATTTTCTAAAGTTATTCGGGGCCCTAATTAATCTGTAAATTATGGTTGGGTTAATTAAAGGGGTCTAAAAGCTCCTAAAATTCTTAAAAAAAATTTGGGGATTATTTTAAAAATTTTGTTCCACTTTTAAAAGGTTTAGGAATGTTTGAAAAAGGTTTTTTTTTTTTCAGTCAATTCCAAATCCAAAATGATTTCTTACCGTAGCTCCTAAGAGTTTTTCTAAGTCGCTAGACGGGTTCCTTAATTATTGTCCTTTAGGGTGTCACTACGTTAGAGGGATTTAAAATAAAGTCTTGGACCTAACCCTTGAGATACTAATATAGGAGTACACAAAAGCAGTAAACACATCATGTCTTAGATCTAGAGAGCCTAAGCTAGGTGCTTCATGCATCCTACACATGCAAAATTACGATAAAGAAACAATTAAGTCATGATGTATCGAAGCGATTAATGAATGATTGGAAGCTCAATCTTTCACTAATCAACTTTTCCATCATTGCTCTTCATATGCATTAGCCTAAATGATTAAAATTTCATTAAAGTGAATCTGCCCAAAATTAGGGATTTAACTAGTAGGTAATTTAAAAAATAATTTTATATATATATATATATATAATATATATATATATATATATATATATATATATATATATATATATTACAAAATAATGTTATAATTAAAATATATCAATTTATAATAAATACCTATAAGGGAGATCCAACTAGCCATCCTAACGATGTTTCAAAAAGATTTGAAATAATTTTTAATTTTTAAAAATTAATTATTATAATAATCATTTCAATAATGGTTCACAACGAAAAAATAGCTCATTTCTGACAGAATTTCCAGCTGAAAAAATTTTTGTCACAAAATCCGGCAAGCCTATCCAGCGGATAATACTGACGAAAAATTTTCGGCAATTTTCCGACGTTTTTTTGGCGGATTTTTTTGATTCAATTTAACCAACGAATTATATTTCTGATGCGTAAATTTCCGACCAAAAAATTATTATTTCTCTAAAAATGGACTATAGTTAATTAATTCGCTAAATTAATTAAATAATTTAATAATATATGATCGAAATAAAATTATTTTTAAATTAGATTATTACTATTATTAAATTAATTAAATAATATTATAATTCATTATTAAATTAAAAAATTAAATTATATTCATTTTAATTTATTAATAATTTAAATTTAATAATTAATAGTTTAAATTAAATTAATAACTCATTGTTAAAATTAAACTAATAAATTGATTAAATTACATATAATTATAATATAAATTAATAAAAAAAAAAACAGAAACGGACTTCTTTTCTAGTTCCGCGGGTTGAATAAACGGGGGGGGTGCTGGGCTTAGTTGGCTTTTGCGGGTCGCTTGGCCCGCTGGGCTAGCTCGCCTGGGTGAGCTTCATTGGAGCCAGCGTGGCTGGCTGCGGGGTTTTTGCTTGGGCTGTGCGAATAAGGACGGGAGTTCTGTCTGATCTGGTTCCTAGTTTAAGTGGGTTGGCAGTGTGCCAGCCGCATGCCAATGTGTTTTATGCTTTTTATTTTCGACGCAAAATAGTTCACCGAAAACTATACCGGCGGACTAATTCCGCCGGAAGTCCGTCGGAAAAATTTCCAGCAGCTTATTTTGCGCCGGTATAACTTTTTCGACCTGCGCGTAGCAGCGAAAAAATCCGACAGAAATCTATCCGGAAAACTAAATTCTGAACGGGATTTTTGGCAAATTTTTCAATGAATTTGTGGTCCACCGGTAACAGGTGATTTTCCTGTAATGATTTAAATAATCATATAATACAGAAATATGACATAACAGTAAAAATTAGTTTCCAAAAATAATTTGAAAATAAAATTCAAAATTTTTTGAAAAGAATGAGGTATTGTACGCTAAAAACAGATTTAAAAATGAATTAATTATTGAATATTTAAATTTAAACAATTAAAAGTAATTCTAAATATTTTTTAAAAAAATAGTGGTTTAAAAATAACTAATAATGAATTAAAATAAACATTAAGGCTTCCTAAATTGTAATTTCATTTATAAGATAACAAAAACTTTTCAAATATAATAATGATAATAATGGAAATTAAAAACAATAAAATAATAAATTTTTTAAAAATAAAAAGACGAATAATAATATAATAATATAAATATAAAAAGAAATAATAATAATAAAAACAAATCATTTTAAATTACTAATAATGATAATAATTAATAGTTATAATAATAATTATTATTATTATAATAACAAGAGTAATTATTTAAAGTAATAATTAAAAAAGTAATAAAAATACGTAATAATTAATAATAATAAATAACAGCAATAAATTTAGTTTAAAATAAATATTTATTATAAATAATTTAATTAATATAATAATATTATTTTTTTTAAAAAAAATAATAATAGAATTTTAAAAAAAGGGTTTTTAACTATTTTAAATATTTTAAAATTTAATTAAATTTTAATTAAAAAAATTTTAATTAAAGAGACCAAGAATAATAAGCGCACTTTGATATATTAATATGCATTTTATTTTAATTAAAATAATTTAATTAATTATTTAAGTAATTTTGTATTTAAAAATAGATTTTAAAATAGTTAAAACTATTATTAACATTAAAAACGGCCCGGTGGTCCAGCTGAGGTGCGCACACGTACGGACGCCGATTGGATCCCGGAATCACGGAGCGATTTCCAAATCATTGGCCCATCGCCAAATGATTGGCAGATGGTGCGGCGCTGACTTATCTGAGTCAGCAGAGCGCTCCACCGTCGGATATCTAGCCGTCGAACGACGGCACCAGATCACGCTGAAATGGAGGGTGGAATCCGTGAAATCAATATACACGATTGAATGGCGACCGCGGAACAGATCTGAAATATGAACCATTGATCACGCGATCAATGGTTCGAAAAATGTACACTAAATGTACGTACGAAAATGCCCTAGTATGAGTTATTCGTCTCATTCGTTCAAATGGATCGTTTTTGATAAATATTTAAACATAGGACCTACTCATGAATATAAATCATAGGGGAGTGCTAGTTTGGCTTAAAAGTGGATTTTTTAAAAGCTAAATAGATCTAAGTGTTTGATCTAATCTAAGGGTTTTTTAGGGATTATACCTTGGGATTTTAGGGATTTATGAATACTTTGAGCTTGTAGTCTGTCCACGTATCTCCTCCTCCTGAAATTGTGGTCCAAAACCCACTAGATCGGGCTATGTGGAAGCTTAAAAGAATTAAGCTCAACCTCACCGGGATCTCGCCGCCGGCGACCTTAGCCACTCGGATTTGACTTAGGAGAGGTGGAAGGGATTGAAGGAAGGTCTCTCACCAATCTCACGGGTTCTGGAGGCTTGGAGAGAGAGAGCAAGAAAAGATCCCAAATTCACCCTAATTTTTTATATTTAAAGCCCCTAAGCACATAATCCACGGCTAGGGTTGAAGCTCCCTTCAATTAGGAGGGAAAACTCGTCATTTAGGCCGTTGTTTGAATTCAAATGCATTAGGGAGGAATTAAATCCATTAAATGTGTCTTAAATGACCTAAATAGGTCAATTTGACCCAAGGTTAACTTAGGTTGACCAAGACCAGGGTTGACTTGGTCAACCTGGTCAAAGGGACCCAAGGGGTGGAGGGTTTGAGTAAGAGATAGTTTTGAATTGACTTAAAATCAAATTGGGCTCAAACAGGCTAAATGGGTCAACTAGGTTGACCCAGGGCACATGTTTGGGCCCAATGGGTTGGGTCTAACCCACTGAGTCCAGTGGAGATGAGAGATTGAGCCAAGGAGCTCTGAAATTAATTAGAAAGTGTTTGGGTCAATTTAGGTCAACCCTGGTTGACCTGGTCAACCATATTGTCCCAAGACCTAGGTCTGGGCTTAGCAGACTCAGTTTGACCCAAGGACTGAGTGGGAGAGGTCTTAGGGCCTAGCCTGATCAATTTGATCAGGTCAACCCCTTGGACCCAGGGTTTGATAGAATCAAGGTCAACAACCACTACTCATAGTCTCATAATGACAATGATATGAAGGGACTGATTATGTAGACGATACTGGAGGTTCTTGCGTCTGTTGGTTCTCTGTATCACTACATTGAAAATATTATTTATCATTTATTAAATAATACAAATTTCTACAGAGCTATTAGTGATATCTGATATAGGGAACTCACTGATAAAGGGCTTCTTCTACTGCTTCTACCCTTGAAGGACCAGTGACCACATCAACCCTTACAACTTGGGTTGAAGTTGCATATCTTTGTGAATTTGGAGGCTCCGTATGATCTTCAGCCACATTAATCTCTTCGACATCAACATACATGATGAGAAATTCTGTTGCCTGACATAATAGAACTTCACAAATATCGTTATCTTCAATATATATGTGAAGCGACAAACTCATTTCCCACGAGCACTCGACAGACTAAGTTCACAGAAAACTTTGTAGGATCATACTTAAGTGCTCTATCTTCTGATCAGAAAAAAAAAAAAAAAAACGTAAGTGCTCTAAGTATCCATAACTTAAGCTGCTCTAAATTTATATTTCTTGGCACATGTAAAGGACGATTACTAACCCCAGAATAACTTGGTGCGAATTTTCATCCACTTGTAACTCACCTCCATACAGTAGCATGAAGGTTGCACCACGTCCACTCATTATTGAACTCATACATTCCACTAATAAAGATGAACAAATAACAAAGTCTTAATATACGTTTATTTTAATTTATATTAATTCTAAATCCTAAACCTAAGTTATACAAATTATATCTAATATTAACATGAGATTTTCATAATAAAATACTACATTAATTCAATTATGACATAAACATATTTAAATGATTAGTATAATATGAAAAAAATTTAATATCCAATAAATTACTTCTAATTATCTCTCTACTTAACATAACCTCAATTATTTTGAAATTAAAACTTATTAAGAATTTCATCTCAAAATTCATTCGAACTAACATACATATAACTTCAAAATAATTAAAATTATTACAACAAATAATAAAAAATTAAAATAATTTTTTAAAAATTTTACCTCTTTCCAAACACATGTAAAATTAACCCAAATATTTACTTGAACATACACTAACTTCAAAATATAATGAGCATTGCTTAATAAACAAAATATGAAAAAATTCAAAAAAATTTGTATCCAATCTTCATCTTCCCCATCCAAAAATAACCCAAAAATCACGTATATTTACTGCACAAATTACCACTTTAAATTTATAATTCAACCCTAAATCACAGATCTACAAAATATTTAAAACATTCACATCCTAAATGTAAAAATTTATACTTATCGCAAACAAATTTTGAAATTAATTCAACAAACAAAGAGATTTACATAAAAAATTAGAGAAACAGCCCGCAAAACATAAATCTTTACTTCTCCAAGCTAAATAAATACTAATAAACATGCATTTAACTTAATTAACATAAAATACATGAATAAAAACTTACCTTACTTGATGTCGGCGAAGAACCGAAGCGGCTGTGAAAAATGGCGAAGAGGTATGGATTGGGAAAGGGAAAGTTGGAATTTTATCTAAGCATAAATCGCCCGTTTAATGGGTGACTTAAAATTCGCCCGTTAAACAGGTGACTAAGTTTAAGTCATCTAATTGCCACATCATTTGCCACGCTATTTTTTGGGTTAGACCTAAGTCGCCTTTCAAACGAGCGACTTTGCCTATTTTTAAATTCTTTCAACGCCATGCTTAATCATATAGTTAAACTCGCTAATTATGCTTACTTTGAAAAATTGGCATGCATTGGTGTTAGTCTAGATGGTAAATGTTGGTATTGATGTTGGCAATGTGCATCAATGTTAATGTTGATGAAGGGCATTGGTCTTATTGATTATGGAGGGTCTCAGCATTGTGGACAAAAATAGGCATCAACATTGGCATTTGTCAATGCTGGTGTCAAATGCAAGCATCACCATTTGGTGCTAACGATGTGCTTTGACATTGGTGTTAACAACAAGCGTTAGTGTTGGTATCAACAATATGGTTTAGTTGCTTATAAGTAAAGCTTTGGATTCTACCTATAATATTTTTTAGGCTCATCCCACATTCCTTTATTACATAGAAAATGGGTCTATTTAATGAATTTTGAAGAGAACATTATTGTTATGTCAACAGGAAATAAGAGCACTCAATTAGACTGTTAGTTTTGATCCTTACGACATTATTATATTTTTTAAAGTATTTAAGTGTCTAAATGATATCAAAATTAGATGATTTTTTATTATTTAGATTGATTCGGTTAAGATTGAAATATCATTTAGTCCTTAAATAATGTCATGAGATCTCTAACTATATTTTTTGAGTGTCTTATTTAGGTCTATTGGACTTAGATCAAGTTAATTTAGGTATCGTTGGGTTCATCTCATCAAAGCATTTATTTTGACTAGAAATTTATTGAAAATAGATTGAATTTGAAAGTTTTTCATTCAAATTCATAAGGATTTTGACATCTGAAAAATTGTGTCAATATTTGTGCTTTATCATATGAAATTTCTATTGATGTATAAGTTACCCCCTATTTTCGGATATCTTAATATATTTGCCCAAAATTAAATTAGGTTTTAAAAATTTTTAGTGAAAAATTATAAATTTAGAAAATTACAAGATGCAACAACTACTTCAAGGTTCTCAAATTAAGTAGATTTTCCTCCATCATAATTGCATCATTATCTAAAAGTGTGTATTATATTTGGAGCAAAAGTTATCGAAAAATGGACTCCAAAATTTTCTAAATTTGTTTAAAACTAATCTTTGGTAACTTGTTGAGCTTTGAAAACATGAAATTTTAGTCTAGGGCATTTAAAAATGACTTAGAGAGTTAAAAAATGCTAGAAATGACCTCTCCAAGCTAGAAAACGAACCCAAACCAACATTAGCCTTTTTGCCTACCACCATACGCTACGAGTGATGTTGGAACATTGTTTGATCAAAGGTCATGTGTTGCCGAGCGAGCTGTTTGGCATTTTTTAATATTTTAAGAAACCATTGTTTATGCTTATGTTTCATTTTTAAATATCAATAAATGATGTTTCTTATAAAAATAGTTAAAAAATCAAATTGCAAAAAAAAAAAAAAAAAAAAAAAGTAAATGTATCTTGCTTCTACCTTTTCTTAACTACTAATACACCTTTTAGGGGCTTTAGGGATATCATGAAGTTTGTTCTCGTACTCCAATTTTTCACTTAAAAATTATCCTGCATAATCTATAACTTCGGGCGGCAGTTAAGATTGTAATCCCTACAACAAAGCTTTGAACTTTCTCTTAAAAAGAGGTTGAATGTTCTCATTCGATGGATAAGATCCAAAGAGCAGTGTCCTAAGTTCAAATTTTCTATGAAGAGGCTTTGCTCGTCGATAGAAAATAGGGTCCATTATCCTCATTTGGATGGATGAGTTTAAAGGAAGTAACATATGAGGTTCCAAAATCTTAACATCCATACTTACGTTATTACTGAAATGAGTGGATTATTCCCCTTTGGACGAATGAGAGTCAAAAAGGTCATGTCCCAAGCTTATAAATTACATGGCAAGCCTTCAATTTTCCCTTAAAAATGGGTTGGTTGTCCTAATTGGTTGGATTTGATTTAAGGAGGGATTGATGTGATGACTTTCCATCTACAAGGACATGCAAAGATGGCATAAAAAGTGAAGTTCCTCCAAAGAAAATTAGTGAAAAAAATGATTCATTTTGGATGATCATTACTAAAATTTTCTTCATTCAAATGAAGTGTATTATAAACATTGTAGGTTTATATCAAATACAACAACAACAACAAGCCTTTGTCCCACTATGTAGGGTTGGGCACATGAATCCTTTTTCACCATTGTGTCCAATTAAAAGTTAAATTTTCATTTAAATTTAATAAAGAAATACCATTTCTAATATTTTTTAACCAAGTCTTTTTAGGTCTACCTCTACCTTTCTAAACATAAGTCGAATCTAATGCTTCAACTTTCCTATTCGGGTCATCAGAAGGCCTCCGTTTAATGTGACCAAACCATCTAAGGTGACTCTCTCTAATCTCATCTTTCATTGGAGCTATTCCAACCTTTTCACGTATATGAACATTTCATATCTTATCTCTAAGGGTCAAGCCACTCATCCACCTAAGCATTCTCATCTCTGCAACACTTAACTTAATATTATGTGTCTCTTTTAATGGCCAACATTCAGCACCATAAAGCATTACAGGTCTCACCACCATCGTATAGAATTTTCCCTTAAGTTTGAGAGGGACTTTTCTATCGCATAATAAGCCTGATGCATTCATCCACTTCAACCATCCAACTTGAATTCTGGTGATAATATCCCCGTCTATTTCACTATCAGTCTGAGCAATAGAATCAAGATATCTAAACATGTACTCTTATTAATGACTTGATCGCCTAAAGTCGCAATCCCCTCACTAGGTCTATTGCTACTAAAATTATCCTCCATATATTCAGTTTTAGATATACACAAGAGAAAACCTTTAGACTCTAAGCTTTACCTCCATAATTCAAGTTTACCTTCAACTCCCTCTCTAGTCTTATCAACAAGAAGAATATCATCAGCAAAACGCATGCACCAATGTACATCCTCTTGTAAATTTCTAGTGAGAACACCCATGACTAAAGCAAAAAGATATGGACTTGAGGCCGATCCTTGATGTAATCCAATCGGTACAGGTAAATACTTGGTCAAACCACCTTGTGTTTGAACACAAGTAATAGCTCCCGCATATACATCTTTAATGATATGAATATAAGCGTTATTAACTCCTTTATTTTCAAGAACTCTCCATGGCACTTATCTTAGAACTTTATTATATGCTTTCTCTAAGTATATAAGTATCATATGTAGATCCTCCTTATTCTCTCTATATTTCTACATCATACCTCTCAATAAATGTATGGCTTCCATAGTAGACCTACCCGACATGAATCCAAATTGATTTTGAGAAACATTAGTATCACGCCGCAACCTACGCTCTGTAACTAGCTTCCATAGATTTAAAGTATGACACATTAACTTAATTCCTCTATAATTCGCACACTCATGTGCATCACCTTTATTCTTAAAAATAGGAATTAACACACTCATTCTCCACTGATCTAGCATCTTTTTATTCTTCAAAATAGTATTAAAAAGTTTAATAAGCCAAGAAATTCCTTCATCTCCTAAGCATTCCCACATCTCTATTGGAATATCATCAGGTCCAACGGCTTTTCCACACTTCAGTTTCTTCAAAGCTTCTCTAACTTCAGTTTTACTTATACGCCGATAAAAACAAAAAATTTATTTTCATTTAAGGTGATAAAGTCACTAAAGTCAATAGTATTTTTACATTCTTCATTAAAGAATTTAGCAAAATATTTCATCCACCTATGTCAAATAAACTATGAAAATTTCCTGTGCGTATCTAAAGGTGTATAAGGAGAGGTGTTGAGTATTTCATGTATCAGGGTTTACAACCTTATTACATAAGACAAGAAGTCAAATTGGGAAGAAGACAAGATATACTATTAGGCTTAATTGATATGGTCAACCATACCATTAAAGTTTGACTTGTAAATGAAGATAAATAACTTGAAGATTTGTATTATTTATCCTAAGAGATCAAGGAGTAGCCCAGGAGTTTTCAACAAGCCTTTATTTCTATTTAAGTACAACTATTTTAACATTATTGCAATTAGTATTTAATAAGTAAAACCATCTCATTCTACTCTCCTTGAAATAAGGGGATGGCCTCTTTCTCTATCTCTCCACAAGCAACCACTCAACTGACTCTTGAAATGAGGAACCACTTCTTTTATTTTAGAAAGTTCAAGTTTAAATATAAAATCTATAGGAAATGTATTAAAGCTATTGTATTGATGTAAGAAGTTTCAATGTGATTGTAATCCAAATTTGAAAGGTGTTTTCAACATGTTTCTCTTCTCGTTTGGCTTGATAGCCGAGAGGCTTTGACTCTTGGGTAAGAGTTTTATTTGAGTTACTATTGAAAATTTATCACTTAATCTTCATTCTCTAATCCTCCACTAGCTCATCTCAGCACTCATCAGTCACTTCAGTCATCTCTCATTAGAAAAATCAACCAAATTATGGAAGAATACAATTTGATCCAATTAGTTCTTCCAAGACCTAGGCTTTACTTGACATCAATTTCATAACCCTAATTCACTTGAAAACTCATCTCCGACACTACAATAACTACAAACATAACCAAATTCCTTTTATGTATTTCCAAGACCATAAACCTCACCTTTTCCTTAGCTATTTTTAAAATTTTAATAACAGGCTCTCAAATTTGAGTGGTTTAGTAGGCTTAGCTGACCAAATATTTCACTTCTTCTCTCACCGATTTCCACTATAATCATACCAATGGTAACAATGGCATTTTAATACTCAACTACAACAACTATAACCTTTCGACCATCATTTAATATAAGGCTCCATCACATTCTTCTTGCTTCTTGGCTGAGTTTTTTTCAATTTACAATCTTTCACGTTTTTATACTTTTTCCCAAAAAGTGTGATGCATAATTTTATCAATTTGAATTATGGGTGAATTTTATATTCATATGTCCTAATGCAATTAAAAATTATGATGCCTTTGACTTCAATGAATTTTGAAACTAAACTAGTTGTAAGAAATAATAACATTATTTTTAGTTATTGATAAATTCTTATTCTATATTAATATCTTTTCATGCCAAAATATTATCATTTGGTTAAATAAAATTATAAAATGCTAATTTTATAGAATCTACATATTTGGTAATTGCAAGGTTTACAAATTCTCTAGCTATGACTTATACACTCGTTAAAATTATTAAAAAAATTTATATGTATTAGAATTGATATGTAAATCCTTAATAGAAAATTTCACAACATAATTTTCCTTAGAAAACTTCTTAAGTGATTGTTGGTTTACAATTCTTACACTATATTATTATTATGAAAAATTTTAATGGAGTCAAATGTGCGAGTTTCCTGACATTATTGATGTTGTAGAGATAAGTAATCTTTTTTATGTATGTTTCAATAAGTTATTGGGATTTATAATTTTTGGACCTTTGTAAGTTTTTTAGATTCAAAATGAAAATTAGCATGATTACTCACTTTGGCCTTGTTAATATTATCACATGATGGAGGGAAAAGTATGTTATGAATGATGTATAATGTCATCTCTATCTTATGTCATTCATTTGATTATATTCATTTGTGGTTCTTGTAGAAAAATAATTTCATAGGAGTCACCAGAATCCCAAAGGTAATTATTATTCAATTCTCTATCAATAGTGTTATCTAGGAAACCCCTTATAGAAAGTTCTATTTTTCAAAGATTAGTTGGCTTCTTACAAAAATTTTTATTTGTGTGAAGTATGACTTGATGTATGAGAGGTTGATGCTTCATTCTTTGAAGTTGAATATTTTATTAGACAATGATGAACTTTAAAAATGTATATGCATATATTTTGATGAAATCATAATAAATAAAATGTTGCTTCTGATGTATTAAATTTGTATATGGATGTTATTAGTGTCCATATCTTGTAATTAGAAGATTAAGAGACAATTCTTCTAAATTAGATTTTGGGGTGTCACAGTAGCTTAGGTTTTCCCTAGTCTTGACTTGCTTCTTACAAACTTCATAAATTAGTAGATGACAAAGAGGTGTTGTCAAATTGTTGATGTGAATATCCATTTGAGGTTAATTTCTTCCCATAAAATTGATGTGTCAACAAATGGTAGTGAGATAACTCATTTACAATCATGCCCAAGATGTTAACATGAATGTCTTTTTAAGGTTATAGTCAGTGATTTTTACTAACCCAAAGTCATTGCCATAAACACAGTTAAATTATTATGTGCTAAAATATTTATGATAGTAGAGAGAGTTTATTATTTTTTAATATTATATAAAAATCTCCTCATATATAGATATAAAATAGGTTGGAAATAGTTTATGTGAGATATGATATTTTTAACATAAAACAATATGAAGAGGAAAAATCATTAATTATGACTAAGCTGAAATAATTACACTAACATAGTTTATATGTTACAATTGATGTGCTTCTCATAATCAAAGAGGGGTTTGATACAATGTAGTTTATATGAATTATTAAATTAAAAAAAAAAAACTACTATGGTGGAAGTAAGGGGAAACTTAAAAAAAAAAAAAAAAAAAAAACTACTATGGTGGAAGTAAGGGAAACTCTTAAGGCACTAGAGTTTCTATTAAGAGATTGTACGTAGCTTGCTCAATCGTTATCCTTATATTAAGGAAGACCAATAATGAAAAATGTGAGCATTCCCTTTCATAAAATTGGCAAGCATTGATATTGGTTTTTACAATAAGCATCAACCTTGTTAGCTATGATGGACATCAACCTTATTGTCGATGATAGGTGTCAACATTGGTGTTGATGTCGGTTGTCAACCTTATTGATAATAGTGGGTGTTAGCATTGATGTTGATAACATGTGTTTGCATTGTTACCGTTGCCAGACAACATCAATAAGCGACATCTTTACTAGGTACAAAAAATGTTAATATTTTTATTGATGACAAGTGTCAATCTTATTTGTCATGACAAATGTCGATGTTGGTGTTGATGACAAACATCGATGTTGGTATTGACAACATACATTGAACATCGATGTTGGTGTTGACGACGAACATTGATCTTATTAGCAATGAAGAATATTAACATGCATCCCCTATCACCTACATGTAATAGTGTCACCTTTAGCCCCTCCCTTGTCCCTGACTGCTCCTTATCCTTAATCCACTCAACAGATGATATTCTTCAACAGATGATATTCTTCATTTATATGAGGAAGAAACCATAGTTGGTTCTAAAGAATGTAGCTTATCTCTTGTGGGATATTCCATCATACACAAGCACTATGACAAAGCCTTTTTGGGCTTTATTCGTAAAGCGTGGTCCCTTAAAAGGCACTCTATGTTTATTTAACCTCAATGATGACTTTTTGATGAATTTCTCATGCTTAAAAGATTTCAATATGGCTTGGGGATGGCGGTGTCTAATTCTTTTTAGGGCATACTTTTATTTTGTAGAAATGGTCTCCCAGCTTCAGTCTCATAAGAGAAGAGTTCACATATGTCCCTATCTTGTTAAAAACCCATGACCTATCATTATCTTGCTAGAACCCTACTGGTATCTCCAAACTTGTTAGTGTGACACCCTAAAATCAAATTTGAAAGAATTATCTATTTCATCATTTTAATTAATCAACCAAAGCTTCTAAATAGTAAATTTATATATCCAATAAAAATAACTAACAATTATATATCTCAAAATATTGTACTATATTCATTCTTCCAAAATTAACATTCAATAGCTAAGAGATCAATACAATCATTAATATATCACAAAATCTGGACTACAAAAATAATAAATGAGTGATATAAACAAAATCAACAAAAAACATGAGAATCTCTAACAATCTGACTCCAACTGGTCCTGACCCCTTCCTTAACCTAAAATAATAAAAATTCACATAAGAAGCTAAAAAACCTAGCAGGAAATCAAAACTCTATCATTGCTTTTAGTACAAGACAAATTAATCAATATGTATATTCAGTTCTTGTCAATATCAATCATCATTTAATAGGAACATTAAAAATCTCAAAAAAAAAAAAAATAATAAAATCAAAATGATCAGTGATATCAAAAAAGATCTATCAAACTATTAAATATACCATAAAGAGTAGTATCATCTAATGAATCATGTCCGTATGATATATTATGCTGTATTAATATTAATGTTAAAATATGTTATCAATTTTTCAATCCGTTTAATGTATTATCAATTAAGTAAATATCATAATGAATATAATTATGAAAATAAGGCATGATATTCAATTTTAATATGGTGTTTTTTTATGTACATCTGTTATAATTCACAGCTTTCAATATGTCAATTTTTATAAATAGTTTGAGATAATCATTTAAGAGTCGCAACCCTTTACCCGTCGGCGTAATTCAATCATTCAGTTATAGGCTACAACTAAAATTACACCATCTTTAAAAATTATAAAAAAATATTCATAAAATAAATCATTTTATTTTAAAAAAATATTGATGAATCGATTTGTAAAACGGACACTTGATGATCCCAAAATCCCCACTTGTTCCGACAGGTGTTAATTTGTTAAGAATTTGCACAAATGCCCAAAAATTATGAAAAACTTCACGTAATAAAAATACTACAATATAAATGCTATAAAGAATATGATTTTCAAATTTGGCTTAAAATAACTCCTAAAAATTATTTACTTGGGTCAAAATACAAGCTATTACTACTAACAGATTGAGATTCCTCTGGCCATTGACAAACTTACTATTGAAAAACCTCTACTCACTTATGCTAGGTTTGTATTCAGGTTATTGAGGATTCTACCTATATAGAATAAATTAAAATCTTTATCCTAAATAAAGTTAGCAGTCTATATATTCAATATTAATGGAAGCCCTCCCCTTGCAAAATATACGGGTCGCTAGTGCACTCTTCCTCCTTGTGCCCTACTAATTCCTCTAATTCCTCTTCTGACCCATCTTCTTTCCAAACCCATCTCCAATCACTTTAATCGTGGTAGAGGCAGTAACAGTAAACCAAGTGGGAACCTTTGCCAAACTCCTTAGAAGGACAACACTCCCAATGCCAGCCATACTCAATCCCAAAAGTATGCTCTTATGGTCACAAGTTTAGACTCCATTGCTCCATCTACCTCCATCATGTAACATTATCATATTTTTATTCCTATTAAGCCTCCCAACATTACCATCCCTAACCTCAACTACCCCTCTAGTGATGTAACCTCCCAAAAGGATTTCCCTAGCATTTTCATTTCTTGGGTGAAAGCCTGCATCTCTGTTGTGCATTTTTCTATATGTATTGATAGGAGTCTTCATGGCTACTTTAGCTCTTCCTTTGGTCTTAGATAAGAATAACTATTAAACCCCTATCTCTTATGCAGTTCCATGGATGCCTTCTCTTGTCTCATTAACCTCCTTGCTAGCCACTCTCCGTTTCAGGGCCTCTCTTCTGGTAACCTTAATATATCTCACCTTTTGTATGTTGATGACCTATGAATTTTTAGGAGAGCCTCCTCTCAAAATTGCTATTCTCTCTCCTCCATCTTTCAGAATTTTGCTAGCTACTTTGGCCTGCATATCAATCATGCTAAAAGCTCTTTAATCCTTGCCCCTAACACTCTCTACTCTACTACTATATGTGGCATTCTTTAAATCCATAACCATTACACCAACACAACTTACCTTGGTCTTCCTATATCCATTAAGAGATCTAGGATTACTGATCTCCAGCCTCTCATTAATATTATTACAAACAAAATTGTTGGTTGAAAGCCAGGTTTTTATCTATTGTAAGTAAAGTTCAATTTCTAAAGTTCACTATTTAGAATATTATAGCTTATTGGATTCATGGGGCTATTATACCTAAAATATGTTGCAAAATTATTGGGAAACTATGTTATAAATTCCCACACTTTGGAGATGCCACTGTTAAAAAACTTTACTTGATCTCATGGATAAATACTAATAATCTAAAGAATTATGGGGGTATTGGTCTCCCTGTTATCAATGCTCTTTGTTTTACTTACAACTATTCTGTTATTAATAATTTTTCTAGTGTCCTTCTCTACTGACCTGTTGGCTTAGAGAAAAATATATTTCCCTATGCAAGCCTCCTCCCATTAAGGCCTTAAAGCTCTGGAAGAACATATGTGTTATAGCTTCTTTAGTGAATAATAAAATTAAATTCAATATTACTGTTGATTGTCCAATGTCTTTGCTTTGGGATCCCTTGTTTGATGACTTACCTTTAAATGCTCAACCTGGCTCCTTTTCATTGAATACTTCTTTTCCCCCAACGCTCCTTTTTCAATTCTCCTCTCTGGCATACCTGAAACCTCTCTGCTCACAATATGTTAGCTTCTAACATATTTGCTATCCCCATTCATGATTCCACTCATTTTTTTCCTTATTTTATTTTTGCATGGAAATAAGAATGAGAATTTTCATAGTGTTGGAATATTATTTTGATTTCGATATTTGCTATTGGTTTCATTTTGTGAGGCACAAGCACTTTGCCCTAAGGTATTCTTCTTACGTTTGGATGGCAATGTTGGGGGGACATAAACTACTGGAGTTTTAAGATTGAGGAACATTCCTGATGAAAAAAAATTGCCCATTATGCATTCAATCGGATGAATCTATTTCACATTTATTCTTTGAATATGATTATTCTTTTAATGTGCTTGCTAAGATACTGCCTACCCTCTCTAGGTTTTTGTTAAGTGTACTGCCCCAAACACTAAATTTAAAAGAATTATCTATTTATCATTTTAAAATTATACTAAAGCTTCTATAAATTATGAATATAAAAAATAACCAGTGAAAGCAACTAAAATTATATAAATCAAGATATTTTTACTATTTATTCACCCAAAATATCATTTACACTAATAGGATATCACTACAATCACGAATCTATAAAAAACTCCTAACTACAAAAGAATAAATGAAAATACATAACAAAATTTTAAAAAATTTGAGGGTCTCTCACAATCTCACTCCAACTGGTCCTAACTTGAAATCATTTAAAATCCACATAATTAGCTCAAAAGCCTAGTAATAATCCAAAATTTAATGCCAGGATTAAAGAATCAATATGATATGCTCAGTCTAATATAATTAATAGTAATCAATATAGTTAATGACTAAATATTACTAATAAAACTCAAAATGATCAATAATAAAAGCATATAATCATTATAATGAACCCAAAAATTAATAATTGGTATAAAATTTAATAAATTGGTAAAATAACTGTACAAAAATCATTAAAGGAATCTAACTTATCTATTCATATACATCATCTACTTATGTATTATCAATGCATCCAATATGGCCAAGGATATTAATATATATATGTTAATGTCATCATAACTATCAATATATGCATGCATTAATGCATAATTTAGCAATGTAGGACATCTAGCTTTAATGTGGTGTTTTCAACATCTTTTATCCCAACTGATTCCTATTTGGTCATTAGTTATATCAATTATCACTTATCCAATTAATCAATTATCATTACAGGTGGCTTCATTAAATCAATAAAGAGTCTTCACTCTCTTCTTGTCGGCATAATCAGTTATTTGTTACATGCTACAACCGGGATAACACCACAAATTATCTTTAAAGGAAAGTCTGATGGCTCACCCTCTTACACAGTGTATTATGTTTTAACAACTAATCCATTTTATAGTGTTAGTAGCTAGCCTTTCTTGTTTATGCAAATATCATAATCAAAATGCATCATGAAATAATCAATTCTATTTAACATGATTAAATCTATATAATAATCAAATCATTGAAAACTAAAATGAGATTTGAGTTCCTTATAACAAATACAAGAAATCTCCGAACAAAATTGATAAATAAAAAATCTCTGAACAACATTCTCTCTCTTCTTCGACAAGGCATAGCGCTGAAATTCATATTTTTATTAAAAAATATAAAAAAAATTCATATTTTTACATTAAGGCCTAATATTATCTAGATGTTTTCTTACACGAGAAATGCCATCTCTAGAGGTTTCAAGGAATTCTCATTCGCTGTGATTTGCTGCACAATTTAACACTTAACGGCGTGAAAGGAACAATAGGAAAGTTTGCCTAAATTTTTCTCGTATTAACACTCTTTGCCATATCATTAAGAAGATGTGTTGTTTAAAGCCTCAGAGGGGAAGTCTTGGAAATTCATTAAAGTTGTTGTTCAATTTTAATTCTATTGTTGCTCCAACTAGATATGTTGTTCAGTCTCTGTTATTTTTCTCTGGGTATTATTATTATTCTTCCAGCTCTTCGAGCTGTTATTTTTTTGATCGAATCTGTTGTCTGCTGGTGTGCCGATATTTGCTATATGATGTTTATCAAATTTTGATATTGTAGGAATTTTTTCTAGCCTTCGAACATGATGATATTCCCTTATCTCCATACCTTTTCCCTTTGGATGATCCTAGTGGCAACCATGGGAATTGCTCCTTGAAGAAGCTAAACACTTACACTCTTTTATCTGAATCCAAGCTTATGGAGCTCCTTTTTTGTTTATATCATTTGAGACGTTATACTTTTTCTTCATTTACCTGACAACAACACTTTATTCTGTTGAGATAGCGGATTTCTATTTTTATGATGTACTATACTTTCTTAATCGAGCCTAGCCGCTTATGAAGTTTCTCTTCCTTCTTTTTCTCATTATTGTTGCGTCCTGAAGTATTCGCGACGGTAGAGAAATATATAGTTTAACGTCTTAGCATTGTACGAAGATCCAGCACACAATCAGATAAGTGAGAGGGTGTAGCATTCATAAGAGACACCAGAGTTTTTATGTGAAAAACCCCTGAAAAGGGGGAAAAACTATGGGGTCTGGCCCATTTTGAATGAATCCACTAGTATTTGTAGTCGATTACAAATGAGGCCTTCTTAGGGAGAAGGCCTTGGCTTAATGTCACAAATGTACATCATATAGAGTGTATTACATGTGGGAGTTACAATATATGTATTTATTTTGTCAACATGACCATAGTCGATAGGAAGGAGGTCGGAAAGACCGTTGTCTGGTGATGGAGGACGGAAGGACCATAGTAGGTGATGGAGGTCGGGAGGACTGTAGTCGGCAGGAGACCGGGGTCTGAGTGATCGTTGTCTGTTGATGGAGGTCGGAAGGACCATAGTAGGCGATGGAGGTCGGTAGGACCGTAGTCGGCAGGAGACCGGGATTTGAAAGATCGTTGTAGTAGGGTGATACTTTTATAGAACTCTAGGCATTAGGTAGTGGCCCAGTAGAAGTCTGGGCATCAGGTGGTGTCTTGGTTGAGCACAGGGTCTCAAGTGGCTGTTCGGCGGAGCGACGACGTGAGGTGGTGGTCCGATGGAGGTGAAGGCCTTCGGTGGTGGTCCGACGAAGGTGAGGGCCTCTGTCAAAGGTGAGGGCCTCTGGCAAAGATGAGGGCCTTTGGTGAATGTGAGGGCCTCTAACAAAGGTGAGGGCCTCTGGCAAAGGTGAGGGCCTCAGGTGCTGGTGAGGGCCTTTGGCAAAGGTGAGAGCCTTTGGTGAAGGTGAGGGTCTCTAGCAAAGGTAAGGGCCTTTAGTGAAGGTGAGGGCCTCTGGCGAAGCTGAGGGCCTCATGTGGTGGTCCGACGAGGCTCCAGCGGTGGTCCGGCGAGGCTCCGGCTGTGGTACGGCGAGGCGCCGGCTGTGGTCCGGCGTGGCTCTGACGGTGGTCCGGCGAGGCTCCTGCGGTGGTCCAGCGGTGGTCGAGGAGGAGCTTCTTCCTTCTCTTCCTTCTCTTCTCCTCTTCTCTTCTTGCTTGGGTCCCCATTCAAGAGAAATGAGCATTTTAAAATTTTATATGTTTAAGAAAAAATTTAGTCAAAAAAATCAAACATATAAATCATTTCTTAATATATAAAAATAATATACAAACTTTAGGTAGAGGAGAGAGGCGACAGAACTTTTATCTCTCTCCAGCTTTTTTTTCTCTGCAATCTTTCTTTCTCTCTCTTATCATTCTACTTTTTCTCTTTCTACTCAAACACGCCAAACAAAATGGCGTATTTAGAATACGCGCAAAACTATGACGTATTTTGAATGCGCTAATTATGTTAGCGAATTTGCTTCTTTTTAAATTATTAACTAAGTTTGCTCTTTTTGTTAATTATTATTATTAGCATGCTCCTCCCTAAAATTACCCCTTGTGTATTACTATGTACCGGATGACGTGACACGCTCTCATTTTTCTCTAAAAGATCTGATATGCGCAGAGAATAATTTCTTTCCATTGACTTTAATACAGCCCTACATATATCGCTGCCGTCGATCTTCCGTTCCGCAGGTTCAAATCCTCACCGCTGTTCCAGCTAACGCCTCTCCTTTCAGAGAGCATTAAGGGGAGACGCAAGAGTCAGGAGCTCGGATCTTAAATCATGGAATCTTCTCTGCTCGCGGTACTGTCTCGAGCCGTAAATTTGTTGTTGATTGCTTTTTTCAGCTGTCGATGCGGTCAACTAAAGTTATATCTCTCTTTATCCTTTTGTTTTGTGTTGATAACGTGATTAGGGTTTTACCAAGTCGCTGGCCATGACGGTGTTGTCTGAGATCGGAGACAAGACGTTCTTTGCCGCTGCGGTGGGTGAGCTCGTGCCTCCTCTGTTTGTTTTAATCTAAACTAGATTGATTGGGTTGGTTTTTGTTTGAATGATCTATGAAAATTGTTATGCTTAAATCTGTTTGATCTTGCATCGATAAAAGATGTGGTTCTTTCTTTTTTTTTTCTTGCAACTAGATATCGGTTTCTAGTGGGCAACTGTTATTGTGCAATGCTTCAATGCTACCTTTGTCTGTATGGTAGTAGATTTATCTAGAAAGTTATTGTATTGTCATTTTTGAGTTTTTTCTATAGATTTTAGTTTGGATCTGTTCTTTTTTTGCAATTAGATAAGAATCCTCACCTTTGACCTTAACATTATATGCTTATGATTAGTGACTATTGACCTCTATTTTCACTTTTGGGTTTTTCTTTCTGTTGGCAAATATTTTGTTCTCTCGTTTGGCGGGTTTAGTTGGCTCGCATGGTCGACTTCTTCCATTGTCGATGAGTTGAATTTGACTCGGACATAGCCCTCCATATCCTCCAAATTAGTTTGATGGGATATTAGTCAAACTAATTTGGTTCCCTTTGGCCTTCTGCTCCTAACTCAACATCCTAAAGTTGTCAGTTTTAGGTCTCATCTTTTTTAATCCTTGTCGACAACTTGAAATGTTAAAGCTGCCAGCTCAATTTCTTTAGGTCAAAACTTTGCTGATCCCTCAACATACTAGCGTTGTTGATTTGTCTTCTGTCCAAACAGCTTGACCCCTTCCGATCGACATTTTTGGCCCTCTTGGTTATCTGTTAATACCTCAAAATTCTAGAGCTGTTGTGTTAGTGCCCTCTCCCCAACAAAGTCATCATCTTGGCGTTGCTAACAACTCGATATCATAGTGTTGTTAGCACAACTTGTTCATAGTAGCTTAGGTCTACCTCAAGTATGTTTATGCCTCCCTCCAGTCGGTTCCTTCTCTACACTTCTGGGCTTGGTCATTCCTTTCAAGCTTTAATCTTCCTTTGCCTGACTTTGAGTTCCTCTTAACATCCTAAAATTATCATCTTGTTGCTTTCTTCTAAGTCTGACATTGATCTCTTCGCAGTTCTTACTTACAGCTTGACGTTCTAGAGCTTTCAGCTTGCTGTTTTTTTTTTTTTTTTTGAAAAAGTTGCTAGCATCCTTCTTGGTGGCGTAGACTTCCTCATGGCGCATGTACATAGCTAGACATCATAGAGATGTTGGCTTGCCAAATTCCCTCCCAGCCAACTGTTTATTTCTCCTTGCCTTCTTGACAAGTCTAGACTTCTTTCTTTGCAACCATCCTTCTTGGCAAATTGCTGACATATTTCCTACCTTCTTACCCTCTATGCAAGTCAACAACATCTTCTCTGTAACTCGACCTAGTTGATATTAATGACTTTGATTCTTCTTGACTAATTGACACCCTTATTGAAAACTCGACACTTTTCCTCTCCGCTTTTCTTGACAACATGACACTCTGGTGTTATTGGCTCGACGTCAAATTTCTCTTCGCTTTTCCACCTTCTCGCCTTTTTGACATGTCGGTGACATCTGCTCATCCTTACCAATAATTTAATACTTTAGAGTTGTCTACTAGACATTGAAGTTGACGGTGTCGAATTCCTCCTTGTAACTAGCTCAACATCCTTGAGCTGACTACTCAATTTCCTTGACTAACAACATGAAAAATGCCATGACTTGTTACCTTCCCCATGAGACATGTCTCATCACCTCATTGACGGTGCCAGCTGATCACCCAATGGTTTTCCTTCTCATGTAAAGTTCACCGTTGACTCAAGTCTCACCTTGTAGTAAACTCTTTTTTTTATTTTGAAATGTCTTTAGACAACTCTTTAGGGTTCCGAGTATTTGCACCATCATGTGCCACGTGCCAACATGATTTGAGTCTTTCTCTATCTTGGAACAGTGATAAAATTTTAATGACTTTATCTTGGATCCTTACCCTAACCATTTTGTTGCCTAAGAATGAAAATATTTTCTTAGCAATTGTGATCCCTCCTTGAGATTCTGACTCCCTCCTAGGGATTTTGCTGCCCACTCCTTATTGTTTGTCATGCTTTTTAAAAGTGTCAATAAGCAATTTGCCAGAGATTCTGAGATCTTGAGCTTTCAGTCTTCTTAGTGTTATTCTTCTAACATAACTACTCCTACTTGCTGCACCCCTTGGCTTTGCACTAGAGCTAGTAAGACATCTTTTAGTCTGACTCTCAGTAGCTTCTGAGCACTCTCCCTCTTGTATTTAGTATAAACCACTAACTTGAACAATAGAAGCATCAACCCTTTGACATCTTTAAACTCATACTTGTGAAACACATGATCTCTTGACACCTACCCACTCTTCTCTCGAGTGTGTGTTTCAAGCCTTCCTTTGTCTTCTCAAGAGCTTCACTTGGATGGCCCTTCCTTAGCAACTATTTCAAGCCTTCTCTCGAGAGTGCGGCTTGGGCCTTCCTTTGATCAGCTACTTCTTAGTATCCCTAACTCTGAGATTGGCATCGCTTCCCTTTAGCTCAAAGTGGATAGCTTGACATCTTAAGGTTGTCGGCTTAATGCCATTTCCTAGCGAACTCGCCTACTTGATCATTATCAATAATTTATTATCTGAGAATTGTTGACTCAACCCTTCATTTACAACATTTTACTTCTTGGCCCGAAGCAAGCTTCCTCGCGACACTCACTGACAACTTAATATCCTAGAACTGTTAACTTGCTTATTTTCTTCTTGGCTTGGCATTGACTTCCTCTTGGCACTCACCAATAGATCGACATCTTAGAGTTGTTGGCTTGTAGACTTATTCTTGGCAAAGTTGTCGACATTCTTCTTGGTATAGCTTTTAGAGCTATGTATAGACTTTTCCTTGCTGAACTGAACCAGTTTGGTTCATTTGTTGAACCGATCGGTCTAAAACTAAATACAAAATAAAAACATCTATTTAATAATACATAGGCCTGCTTAAAAAGAAACAGTGGTTTAAATAATGCTGAATCAGACCCCACTAAAAACTAGCAGAGTTATAATGGGGGCCTAGGGGCACATGCCCCCACTGGCCCATTCTTGAAAAAGCCCACTAGAATTTATCACCCACTGGCCCATTCATGAAAAAGCCCACTAGAGTTTATTTTAAAAATTTTATTTCACTTATAAAGAAAAAGAAAGTTGGATTTTAACCCAAAACCACTTGTTCGCATGCCAACAAGTTATCTGTGGGGCTACACTGCTACAGAGCAGGTTTTGTTCAGGGATAACCATTTTTACTTAAATTATAATTAAATGCTATAAAAATAAAAAAAAATCTTTCATGTAAATATTTTACGGGACATAAATTTGTAATCTCTGTTTAAAATTGCCCAATAAGAGGCACGCCTCTGAGCAATTTGACCAAAAACCGCCTCAAGGCTTACGCAATTCCTCTCCTGGCAGAGGCGTACGCCTCACTTGGACTGAGGCACGCCTCAGAGGCGCAATTGCGCAATTCTAGCTGAGGCGTACGCCTCAAATATATGCTCAAAACCGCTCAGTACATGCTCGGTACCGCTCAGTATATGCTATTCATCATCTTTAGTAATAGTTGTTAGTGTTAGTCTACTTCTTCATGAGTGCATGTTTTGATTGGAAGACATTGGACTTTATAGGAGGGAGGAAGGGGTGAGAAGATTCCCTTGAAGACCCATTTAGTGATGGGACATGATTAGATTATATATGTTCTTTCTTAATTATACTTTGGGAGTTTGATAGACTAATATATTGTGGTTTTGTACTTTGGGACATGATTTTATTGCATCTATTTTCTTACTTTCTCCTAATTTTAATTGTCATTTAGATGTTTTTATTGTATGATAGAATCTTACTATTTTTTACTTGCTAAAACCCTTAAATTCTCATTTACGCAATTCTTCGTCGGTGAGCGCCTCACACCGCCTCGAGACTTACGCCTCGCCTCACGGACGAAAAACGACTCGAGGCTTATTTATGCAATTTTAAACCTTGTTTGTAATTAATAACTTTATTCTGAAATGTCATTTTTAGAAAAAATCAGAAAATTGCAACATAAAAATCCTATATATATATATATATATATAAAGACAAGTTATATGTTTGTTATACAACAACAACATCAAGCCTTTATACCATTATGCCGGGTCGGCTACATGAATTTTTTTTTTTCATTGTGTCCTGTTAAACATCAAATCTTCATTTAAATTTAATAAAAATTATTATTTCTAATATTTTCTAGCAAAGTTTTTTAGGCCAACCTTCACTTTTTTTAACATAGGCCAACTCCAATACATCTACTCTCCTAACCGAGTCATCGGAAGGCTGATATTTTTTCTAAACCATCTAAGACGACTCTCTCTATTCTTATATGCCATTGGAGCTATTTTAACCCTTTCACGTACATACATGTTTCGATTTTGTCTCTAAGAGTGAGGCCACTCCACTCATCCACCTGAGCATTCTCATCTCTATAATACTTAGCTTAATTTTATGCTTCTTTTTTAATGGCCAACATTTTTGCGTCAGAAAGCATTGCATGTATTACGATTATCTTATAGAAATTTTCTTTAAGTTTGAGGGGTACTTTTCTATCATACAACTGGTTGGATATATACCTCCACTTCAACCATCCTACTTGAATTCTACTAATAATATCCCCATCTATTTCACCATCACTTTGAACAATAGATCGAAGATAACTAAAATGTGTACTCTTATTAATAACATCATCGCCCAAATTGACAATCCTCCCACTAGATCTATTACTATTAAAATTACACTCCATATATTCGGTTTTAGATCTACTCAAACGAAAACCTTTAGACTATAAACTTGACCTCCATAATTCAAGTTTCTTTTAACTCCCTCTATAATCTTACCAACAAGAAGAATATCATCAGCAGAAAGCATACACTAGGAACATCCTTTTGTTAATGTCTAATAAGAACATGCATGACTAAAGCAAAAAGATATGGGCTTAAAGTTGATCCTTGATTTAATCCAACTAAAATATAAAAATACTTGGTCAAACCACCTTGTGTTTGAACACAAGTAACAAAACCTACATACATATCTTTAATAACTTGAATATAAGCATTATTAACTACTTTCTTTTCTAGAACTTTCCATAGCACTTCTCTTGAAACTTTATCATATGCTTTCTCTATATCAATAAATATCATATGCAAATCCTCCTTATTCTCTTTATACTACTCCATCAAACTTCTCAATAAATGTATAGCTTCCATAGTAGACCTATCCAGAATGAATCCATATTAATTTTGAGAAACTTTAGTATCACGTTGTAACCCATACGGCCATACTCAATAACTCTCTCCGACAATTTTATAGTATGACACATTAACTTAATTCATCTATAATTTGTACACTCTTGTGCATCACCTTTATTCATAAAAATAGGAATCAACACACTTCTTCTCCACTCATCTGACATCCTTAATTACATTGAAAAGTTTTGTAAGCCAAAAAATTTATTTATCTCCTAAGCATTTTCACACCCCTATTGGAATATCATCAGGTCCAATCGTTTTTTCACATTTCATTTTCTTTAAGACCTCTCTAACTTCGGTTTTATTAATACAACGATAAAAATAAAAATCTCTATTTTTATTTAGGGTGCTAAGTCACCAAAGTCAATCATGGTGACGGGTCCAAAGATGATGGAAATTGGTGAACAAGAATTGGTGCCTGGAGCAAGACCTGAAGGAGAAAAAAAAGGAGGAATATGTATTTGAAAACATAAAATTAGTAATAAGAATCAAATGAATGGAGAATCTGATGCAGTCTTGAAAAGAAAAGGATAAAAATTGCAAGAGGTGGAAGACCAGCTGATGACAAGGATATTCTTGAATGTGAAAAACTGCAGCTCTTTGGTCTGGAAAACTGCAGGTCTTGTAATAAAACTGCAGTTCTTGAATCTTGAGGCAAACCACGCCGGAAACCAAGTTGAGAAAGACAGATTATTGTTGAAAATCAATTGAGCGACAGTTCCGTTGGCATGAGGAATGAATAGCGGCTGATGATGCAGGAAAAAAATCCAAAACTCAAGCAGAAAAGGGCAGCTGGACGAGTGGTAAAGGAAACAGCAGGAAGGCATGAAACAGATGCCTGCAAGAAAGCTAGCAGATCGCTGGGATGTTTTGCGGACTGATGGGACAATTTGATTTGCGGAGTATGGGCAGCCAGCTAAGATGAGTGGTAAGGAATGGAGGAAAGATTGGAACGTGAGCACCAATTTGTTGTGCTTCTTGATGGCTCAAGAAAGGAAGAACATATTTTTGAGTAGGTGTAAACTCCAACAAGAGAAGGGAGGGGAAGGAATGAAATTCCATAAAAAAAAATAATTACGGCAGATTTACGAGCTATTTATAGACTTTTCCTACCTAAACTCAACAGATTGGGTTCATTTATTGAACCGGTTGGTCTAAAACTAAACACAATATAAACATATCTAATTATTAATACGCAGGCTTGCTTAAAAAGAAACATGTGGTTTAAATAATGCTGAACAGGACCCCAAAAAACCTTTGAACTTGGTGCATATCCCTGAAGCATTGTATTTGGCTTTCTTCCTCTTCGACATTCAACCTCATGTGCATATTGTTGTCTTTAAGTACTTCTAAGCGTTTAGTCCAATCTTTACATTGTTCATGCACAGTACTTGTTTCTAGTTGAACATGTTGTTGCTTAACAGATACCTTGTTTGAAATTGATAGCATTGATCAAATTAATTGTAGGTTGAACTTTTGAGATTGCTAAGATTATCTCGGTAGATAATTCTCAGCTAGATCAAGCGTTCCTCGGCTTTTCTTTCTCTTCAAAATTTGGGATTGAAGAGATTGATAGGACTCTTGTTTGTCTAATTATACAGTTATTCATCCTTGTTTGATTTTAATATCTATCGTGAAGCTTTCCTAAGGTAATGTTTTGAATGAGACTTTTGTTCCTTAAGTCTCTGCTTCATAACAATTCAACCGTATGTTTATTTATTTATTTATGTTTTTTGTGAGTAGATTCTCTTAACCCAGCACGTATATTATGTGGAGATTTTGCAACTGTCCGTATAGCATTTATATATTTAGAGTTCCTATTGCTTACTGCAGTGTACAAAATTTTCTTCTATGAGCAAATCATGATATTGGATTATCTGATATCTTAGATATTGGCTATGCGTCATCCCCGTAGGCTTGTCTTAGGAGGTTGCTTGACAGCACTGATTGTAAGTCGTATTTCACTTTTATCCCTCAATCATGTTAATTTTTGTGGGAGTTTGAGAGAAATATTTCTTTTTACTTGTTTGATTCACAGGTGATGACAATCTTATCAGTTCTTTTTGGTTGGGCTGCCCCTAACCTGGTAAGCAGATTGCTCCTGTTGAAGTTCTGCACTTCTATTTTTATTAACATATTGTTGCTAATCTTGATTTTTTATATTATTTATTAGGAAATGCATTTTATATTCGTTTTGAACCACACAGAGCTGTTCCGAATGTTTTTCAACTTCTAAAAAGAATTATCCTGAATCCTACCATGAGTTTCACTTTGGTCAATTTACCCTTAGCTATAGCAGGTTTTATTTCTGTTGACCTCACTGTCCGCTTGACCGTGCTGAATGGGATTCTTAGCCTCCAATCTCCTGCGGTGCTTTCTTCTGCGTCTTGCATTCATTTGTTGGGTTTGGTGAGGAAGAGTTAACATGCATGCAATACATCTTGATTTCTGCTAGCCCACTTGCAAGGAAAAAAAAAAATCCTGCCATCTTACCTGATAAACAAAAATATATTGCTAATGTTTGATTGAATTGCTTAATAATGTATATTATATTATAAGGCTTTTATAATTTTTTGTTTTCCAGTAAGTATTTGTGTATACCCTCCTGCCCCTTTTTGGACCAAGATGGGTGCATACATCTAGCGCTATCCCAAGAATTGAGTGCTTGAACCATTCCTATTAAGATTTATACTTGATAGACGGGCACATATAACTTGTTTCATAATATTGATGTAATCTAGCTGCAGGCTACTTGGGAGTAATTTTGATTTGAAGATGATGTACCGTTCCTTTTAATCTGACTATATGTTTCTTAACTTATAGTTGCTTACATACATGAGCTGCTACTGTTCTGTAATTATGTAATCCTAATGACAAATATTGCCACTATTACTTATTATTATTGAATGACTAATTTTAGATGCGGGATCCTATTGGTAAAAAATTGACCTTTTAGGTTTCATGATATTTTGTTGTTACATCATAATCCCGAAAAAGTTCTACATTTTACTAAATCAGGTTTATGTCTATAATTTTTTTTTCTTATATCTCATTCTTTAGTAAATATATCCAATGTGATTTGACCTATCAGATCTTAGCATCACTTGATCTTCTAGCATTACTAATTGATAATTATTAATTTCATATCCTCTAAAATTGCACATCACAAAATATTTCATCGTCTAGAAATTGCACAAAACAAAAGATCTCTATGACCAATTCAAACAAATATTGATTTAAGTTGATACTTAATATAATAGTATTGTGACTGAAAATTCCATCTCTTTCTTAGCAACTTACTTTTAATGCTTCATTGATTATTTAAGAAAAGTTTACCCTTCAACCTCTGTGATGTAAAAAAAAAGTAACTACTCGGGAATAGTTTTCTCAAGGTACATTTTAATTAGTTATTTCCTGATATCTAGACAATGTTTTATTTAGATTTGGGCCAAAACTTGCTTTGGCTGTAAGCTTTTAAAATTAATTACCCTCCAGTTTGTGGATGAGCACTCTCACTTAAGGACAAAGGGAGGATTTAGGAGGCATGTAGGAGCACGGACCCCCTCATGCCCTCACCCCAAAAAATAATTAATTTATGTGCTAGTACAATTTTTTTTGAGGTTGTTTAGGTTTAAATTTGAATTTTAACAATAAATATAGTTGAGTGGAGAATGGTTGCAGTGATTAAGGTGGATACGACTAAGGTCTCATGTATATCAATGGGCCCAATTTGCCAATGATTGAAAGTTTTGAATCGTAATGTCTAAGGAGCTTGATTAGCAACTATGGTTGTGATGGGGACAGCTCGTTTTTCCGTTCTTAATGTTTTATCTCGTCGTTCAAATTATTATAAAGATATAATTATTTGTTCTATCTAAAATTAAGCGTGCAAGCTTTCATTACGAAACCCATCATCGCATGTACGTTTCACATCAGGTTGACCTTATCTTACGCATTCCAACCAAATCATGTTGGAAACATATAATAATTTTCATATTGTGTTCATTGATCTATGGTGTAATTAGGATGAATGTGGCAATAAAATGTTGCAATTTATTGTTACTTTCATATGTCATATCTTCATGTTAGAGAGGTGTGAATGACAAGGAGATGAAACTTGCCTAGATATACCATTGGCTGAATTCATTTTTTAAATTAAAAATTTAAGCCTATGGGTAAGGGGCAACTATTTGGTATTTATACTGCAATATTTTTACTTTTCCTGTGTGAGACTATCCTAGTACCTTCACATACTTTAATAATCTGCCTTTCACTTGAAAACTCTTTATGGTAGCCATCACTCCCCTCAAATAGAGGCAGTTTCAACAGTACGAATTTTATGCATCAAATGCCTACACAATAATATGGTTCAAAGCACATGAATCACTAGATGTAGTCTAACTTTCAACTTTTGATACCAGTTGTTAAGGAGGTATGAATCAAAGGGAGACCACACATAGCAAATATACCTTTAATCAAACCTTTTTTCAACTCAAAAGGGTAAGCCTATGGGTCCTTTTGGTTTTTCTGTACCAACATTTTTTACCCATTTGCTGTGGGACTTCATGATACTCTCATGTGTCATAACATAACATTTGCAACTATGGGCAAAATAATGTCCTAGAACATTGATTTGGGAGGATTACCAAGAAGTTATGGATGTTGTAGAGTGTTTTTTATGTTGTAAATGTTTTCGAGTTTATTGATATTTTCCTTAGTATTTGTAACTAATGATCTTTATGAAAACAATACAATAGATTCAAGTGGGAGATCGAAGAATACACCTACTATTTATGTTTTTCCCCCTAGTTGCTCCTCAAATTGCTACCCTCTATTTAGTTAATAATTGATGGCTCCATCATCTCATGTTTGACATCAAAATGCGATTACCGCAACCTGTTAACCGAATCGCAAGGAATCGACACATGGTTATCACCACTCATTCTTCTATTGAAACGTGCTCGTTTACCACTTTATATCAAGTGGGAATCCCATCATGCAATTGGAGTTCATAAATATATCTTCTTCTAACTAGTAAGAGGGGTACACATTGAGGTTGGGCGACTTAGGGGTATGATTTTCTAATGCAATTAATATGATATACAATATGTTTTCATTGAAAGAAAATATGAGAATTACATATCGCAAGTTACCAAATAATCCAGCAACTTATTTTTTTAATTAAAATAAACAACACAAGAATTTGAGGCTATTTGGTAATAAATTGATTGAAAATTTTACTAAGAAATTAGAGTAAAAATAGACCAACATACAAATAGAATTAAATTTCATAAATTAGACTTTTAAATTTTTATCAAAATCAGGGAGAATTAAACAATTCAATATCAAATTATGTAGTTGAAATGTAATAAAGATTGAATTTACTAAAGTAAGAAAAACCATGCCTCATGCTGGTACAAGGTCAGGATTTTTTCTAGAATTAGGTAGTTCGACTTGTATTACTTAAAAGAATTATATATCCAGCTTACGCCTAGCCTTACGGATGAAAAATGCCTCAATACCTAATTGTGCAATTTTAAATCTTGCTTGGGCTAGTAGATAAAGTTGACACATGACCGAAGTTAATTTAAATATAATTTAATCTAAAAAAAGAATTCTCACTTTTAAGTTAAATTCCATAATTGGTTATGGATACACTAGCCAAATTGTCAGCAAAATGAACAAATTGTAAGTAGCACTGCTGTAGTAAATTGCCAACAAATTGTAAATAGCACTGCTATAGTAATCAACTACAGTACTTGCTATAATAACCCACAAGTCTCACATCAAACAACATTGCTCTACAACACAGGTGGAAATGCCACAATTAAAGAAGACCTAGAAGTCATGTCACCTCTATTATTTTGTTTGTTTTCTTTCATTTTTTTTCCTTTTTAACTTTGGGAACATAAAAAACCATTTAATTTCTAACCTTGAAATTTTGTCAATCAAGTAAATTAACTTAAAGTTAGGAAATAAAATACAATCTTTCTCGACTAATATAACCTTTCTAGACCATCATAAATGGTACGTCCTAAAATAAGTTAATTAATACATAAAATAAAATAAAATGAATCAACTAATGTAAAAGAAAACAAATTTCACAAAATTTAGTACTTTATGTGATGCTTTAAGTAGAATATGAAGTTTTCCATCACACAACCATGTACATACAAATATATTGCTGATACGCCACCCTCTTTGTAACAACTCTACACGTTATATTCTTTCGTCCCATAGCAAGGAGAAGTAGACTTCTTTATAGAATTTCTTGATTACGGTGCAACATTGTAACCTC
Organism: Dendrobium catenatum; assembly: GCF_001605985.2. NCBI lineage: Eukaryota > Viridiplantae > Streptophyta > Magnoliopsida > Asparagales > Orchidaceae > Dendrobium > Dendrobium catenatum. Next base: position 23,072,626 of record NW_021319083.1, read on the forward strand.
TGCACAATGCATATATGCTAAAAAGTTGAACACACTTAACAATCGTTATTTTGAAATATTTCTTTCAGTGGTAGTGTGATTCTTTCTCACTCTCACTCTTCTTTCTGGAACTATCTGAGTTTGATGATTCTAGCTCCATTCTTGAGCATTCCCTCTTTGCTAAACATCATGAAGGTTGTTGAACGAAAAAGTATTATTCACATTTTTTTATGCTCTAATTGTGACAGTCAAGTTTGAAGGAAATTTTGAGATGGGGGCCATTTCATGACACTGCCACAATCACAAAGATGATTGATATTTAGATATAGCCCAAGTCACACTTTCCCTTCCCCTCTCAACCAGCAAGCCACCTAGTTGTTTTTCAACTATCCAGTACAAAGAATATTAAGTAGTATGCTTCTTTTTGTACTTCTACATGAGTATGCTTCTTTTCGTTCTCCTATAAACACTCAAATATATCTAGTCGACCCATTTCTACTTTATCAGCCTTGTTTTCCCTTCTTTAGCCATCCCAAACACTCATGCAAAGACCAACAAACAATATTCTTTCTCGATATATCATCAAAAAAAAAAAATGATATATATATGTATATGTGTTGATCGGGCATGAATCTCGAAGCAAAATCAAGTTGGAAACTTCGAAAACGAGATCAGAGACTATATGAACTCCGATTTCGGCAAACTTACAGTCGAACTGAACGTATCAAAAATACATACCCAACGACACCAAATTTGGCTCAATCTGAGCCCAAATGAGTCCAAATTAAAGACCCAAAGTGCATTTGGAAGGTTCAATCCATAATTTGGATTACCAAATAATTTCCAAACGTGACATGCTTATAGCGAATCGAGCGGCTCGACGTGACAAATCCAACGAGCCCAAGTTCGCCAAATTCTGATATCATTAAGACATTCAAATGTCTAATAAACGATCTATGATCAAGGGATTCAACATTGGCCGTCCATTCAAACCACTCTCAATTTACCCTTGATCTTCCTTCTATTTACTGGTCATGACTCTCAGAAAATTATAAATAAACCCCTCATTTCTCATAGAAGGGGACCCCCAAAGGGGAGGAGGAAGGGAGCCCAAGCAAGAAGAGAAGATAAGGAAGTAGCAAGTGAAGGAAGAAAAGTAAGAGAACTCTTTTGACACCATACTCTTCCTCAACCACTGCCAGATTTCCACCCGGCAGCCTACCGACGTCGGAGTTCTGCCTGAATGCCGACTAACGCCGGATTTCTGCCTGACAACCGACCGACGCCGGAGTTCTGCCCGACTACTAACTAACATCGGAGTTCTGCTCGGCCGCCGACCTTTGTCGGAATTTTACCCGACGACAAAGTTTTGCTCATCGGCGGACTTCTGACCGTCACCGGACTTCTGCCCATCACCAAACTTTCGTCAAACTTTTACCCGACGCCAAACTTCCTCCTATCGTCCGACTTCTGCCCATCACCGGACTTTCTTTTGACTTCAACTCGACGCCAAACTTCCTCCCATCGCCGGATTTCTACCCGACGCTGGACTTTCGCTCGTCTCCGGACTTCCGCCCTCGCCAGAATTTCGTCGGACTTCTACCCGATGCCAAACTTCCGCTTGTTGCCGGACTTCTGCCTGTCGTAAGACTTTCTTCGAACTTCTACCTTATGCCAAACTTCCGCTCATCGCCAAATTTCTACCCGACGCCGGACTTCTGCTCGTCGCCGGACTTTCATCGCACTTCTATCCGATGCCAAACTTTTGCTCATCGTCGAACTTCCGACCTCTGTCGCCAGCCGAGTAGTCCCTCCTACCACTATCTCTATAATACAGTCTTTCCAACCTCCGTCACCCGCCGACTATGGTTCTACCGACCAAATAGATGTATCAATGGTAATTCTTTCAAGTCTCATCATGTAACACACGCTATATGATGTATATTTGTTACATCAGGCTATGGCCTTCCCCGAAGAAAGGGCCTCATTTGTAATTGTGGGCTCCGAAAATTCGGCCCCGGCCTCCGCCCGCTATTGTTTGTGCTTTGCTTTTTCTTTTGGCGAGGGAGTTTTAACGGATATGTTCTGGGGTAAATTTTGGAAGGCATATGGGTTTGTAGATAAGACACTACCCAGAGATTTCGCTCTCATTTTGTGAGGACTTTTTTAACTAAGTTTTGATTTGCTATAGGCGCAAGCCCCTATAGTTAATTACCCCTCTCGATCACGAGAGAGAACTTTCGATTAAGGCTAATCATCGATCAGATATGTAGAGAATACATATTATCTGGCATATAATAGCAGCATGGATTTGGATATGGAGATTGGGTTTGAATTTGGGTATTTGGAAAGGCTTTGAATGTTTGATAGGAAATTTCATCACCTAATACTTGAAGCGGATGGTGGGGGAATGGATGATGGACCCGATTAAGATCCTATGGTTCCATTGTCCGGGGCCATCGTGGCCCCTGGTCTACTTAGTCAGAGGAGGTAGTCGACCCAACCTGACAGAAGTATCATTGTCGGCAGCCATGGGTTGCTTCGTCCAAGGGGACCTTGTAGACCTAGGGTGAATATTTGTCTAAGAGGACAAATTTAAATCCACCTTAGCTAACAGAGGGATTTGTACCCTATCGATCATATCCTATTGATTCATATCTCAAGGATTTAATGTCATTAAGGAGCGTATTAGCTCTGGCCATAACCGGTATTTCGTGGTGTCATTTGGCGGCAAAACCACTCGGTTCAGAGGGCCCCGGGTCATAACCGTTTATCCTGCGGTGCCATTTGGCGGCAAAAACACTGGTTAGAGGACACGTACCACATCCCTACTGGCAAGAGATTGTTTGAGAATGGATCCTAGTGATATTTTTAATTAGGCATTTGGCTCTTTGTGAGCTGAAGTGGTTTTTTTAATTTGTCCACCTTGACAAACTGTTGCGGAGGGTAGATGGATTTTGCTTTAAGTGGTTTTATGGATTTATTTCAATTTTAAATATTTTTTTATTTTGAAATTTTGAGATTTTTTTTGGATTTTTGTGGAATTTGGGATAGCATTTGAAAATATTTGGAATGGACCCCTCCGGTTGAGATTTACATTCAACACGGCCATCATCGGGGTGTTTTCATTTTCATTTGTAGTTTGAACCTTGTCAACTCTGTCTAGATGTCGACAGAGGATCAGGTTTCGTAGACTTTGTGTCTTTGTGAGTGAATTCTATTGATTATAGGCTTTGAAGGCCTAATATGAATGTATTAAAATAAATACACCGGTCCCCACAACCGTATATTTATTTGATGGTCTGAAC
>NW_021319083.1:23077363-23114250 GCF_001605985.2 Dendrobium catenatum
ACCTCCGAAAATCTTGCGAGCTCTTTCCAACCTTTCTTCTCGGCTTCTAACCTCTTTCGTCTCTCCGCAAGTGCCACTCCATCTGTATCTCTCTTCTAATTGTGAAGCAATTTTAGGCTGTCATTTTGTTTGCTAGTCGTTTAAATTTTAAAGAGTTATAAGTCTTTTATTTCTAAGTTTATTTTAGGTTTGAAATGTAAGAGTTTGTTCTAAAGTTTATAAGATTTCTCTTCTTTTTGAGGTATTTTGTGTCCTTCTATTCCTGTTTCTTTTGCGAGCAAGAGATATAGGCTCCCCTATATTTTTTGCCCTATATTTTTTGCCCGCATCAATATATATATATGTTGATCAGGCATGAATCTCGATGCAAAATCAAGTTGGAAACTTCAAAAACGAGATCAGAGACTATCTGAACTCCGATTTCGTCAAACTTACAGTCGAACTTAACGTATCAAAAATACATACCTAACGACACCAAATTTGGCTCAATCTGAGCCCAAATGAGTCCAAATTAAAGACCCAAAGCGCATTTGGAAGGTTCAATCCATAATTTGAATTACAAAATGATTTCAAAACGTGACATACTTATAGCGAATCGAGTGGCTCGACGAGACAAATCCAACGAGCCCAAGTTCGCCAAATTCTGATATCATTAAGACATTCAAATGTCTAATAAACGGTCTATGATCAAGGGATTCAACATTGGCCGTCCATTCAAATCACTCTCAATTTACCCTTGATCTTCCTTTTATTTACTGATTATGACTCTCAGAAAACAATAAATAAACCCCTCATTTCTCATAGAAGGGAACCCCAAAGGGGAGGAGGAAGGTAGCCCAAGCAAGAAGAGAAGATAAGGAAATAACAAGTGAAGGAAGAAAAGTAAGAGAGCTCTTTTGACACCATACTCTTCCTCAACCACAGCCAGATTTCCACCCGGCAGCCTACCGACGTCGGAGTTCTACCTGAATGCCGACTGACGTCGGATTTCTGCCTGACAACCGACCGACGCCGGAGTTCTGGCCGACCACCAACTAACGCCGAAGTTCTGCTCGGCCGCCGACCTTTGTCAGACTTTTACCCGACGCCGAAGTTTTGCTCGTCGGCGGACTTCTGACCGTCACCGGACTTTTGCCGGTCACCAAACTTTCGTCAGACTTTTACCCGACGCCAAACTTCCTCCTATCGTCCGACTTTTGACCATCGCCGGACTTTCTTTTGACTTCAACTCGATGCCAAACTTTCTCCCATCGCTGGATTTCTACCCGACGCTAGACTTTCGCTCGTCTCCGGACTTCCGCCCTCGCCAGATTTTCGTCGGACTTCTACCCGATGCCGAACTTCCGCTTGTTGCCGGACTTCTGCCCATCGTAAGACTTTCGTCGAACTTCTACCTATGCCAAACTTCCGCTCATCGCCAAATTTCTACCTGACGCCGGACTTCCTCCAGTCGCCAAACTTCTGCCCGTCGCTGGACTTTCGTCGGACTTCTATCTGATGCCAAAAGCTCATTACCAAACTTCCGACCTTTGTCGTCAGCCGACTAGTCCCTCCTACCACTATCACTAGAATACAGTCTTTCCAACCTACGTCGCCCGCCGACTATGGTTCTACTGACCAAATAGATGTATCACTATGTTGCACCGATACGGATATAACACGATACGGATATGGGACACGATAATTCTAAAACATACAGGATACGGATACGACGTGTATACGACATTATAATATATAAATCATAATATCAAAATAAAAGTAAGCATTAAATATTTAAATGTCTCGTACAAAAACAAAAACATAAAATGTCTAGCATATGAAGTTTTTAATTAAAAGTACAAAGGATTGACACAATTAATTCACATGAATTTGAAACATGAAAATTTTTAATAAAAAGTCAGGTCAAGCGGCAGCGCCCCTGTCCCCGGAACAAATTTTTATTGTAAGAGTTTCTTTAAAGTTTTCTCTACCTTCTCGGCATTGCTTGGTACTATTCGGTACCCCTCTGTACCGAGCAGTACTGAGCGGTACCGAGTTCTAGTACCGAGTGGTACCGAGCGGTATTGAGTTCTAGTATCACTCGGTACCGAGCGGTACCAAGTAGTACCGATCAGTACCGAGCGGTATCGAGTACCGAGCAGTACTGAGTTCTAGTATCGCTCGGTACCGAGCAGTACCGACAAGTACTGAGCGGTACCGAGCAGTACTGAGTTCTAGTATCGCTCGGTACCGAGCAGCACCGAGAAGTACCGAGTACTAAGCAGTACCGAGTACCAAGCGATACGCGTGTTCGATCAAATTTAAATAATATTTTAATTGGACACGGCAAAGCCGTATCCGACACGTATCTGTGCCGCATTGGAGGCGTATCCGTATCCGACAAGTGTCCGATACAGCATGCCTCATAAATAGGCGTATCTGTGCAACATAGATGTATCAATAGTAATTCTTTCAAGTCTCATCATATAACACACACTATATGATGTATATTTGTTACATCAGGCTAAGGCCTTCCTCGAAGGAAGGGCCTCATTTGTAATCGACTGCAAATACTAGTGTATTCATTTAAATTGGGCTAGGCCCCATGGTTTTTTCCCTTTTTCAGGTTTTTCACGTAAAAAATCTGGTCTCTTATGAATAATGCGCCTTCTCTTTTCATCTGATTGCATACTGGATCTTCGTACAAAGCTAAGACATTAAAATTTATATTTCTATATCGACGCGAATATTCTAGGATGCAATATTTCTTAATCAATAAATTGGCATATAGTTTTAACTTCAATATAGTCAAATTTTAATGAGAGTAATTCTTATATTTTATCCCATTCTTCGAGCTGTATTGTGCGTGTAACTATGACATTTTTGTTGAGTCAATATGAAGTGATACAGGCTAGACTCCTTACAACACCACTTTCTCCTAGTTGGATTATAAGCAAAGTAAGTCGATTTACCCCAATTCTTATTAGCCTAGTGCCAGAGTACTTGATGCGACTTAGCCTTGATAGTAAGGCTCTCCTTATACTAGTTTGACCTTTAAGTAAGGTCGTCACGGTGACAAGATATCACATATGCTTTCCTTCTACACAACATTATAATACACATACAGGAAAGGAACTTTTATTTCGTCCGGTGAACGTATGCAACTCTACGTTCGGCCGCCAGTAGAATCGCACCACGCGTTTTCATTATTTACCGCGCGCCCCGACAACCTGACCCGGAACAGATCCAAGATTGCTCGGTATTGCTAGGTACTCTCTCTCTCTCTCTCTCTCTCTCTCTCTCTCTCTCTCTCTCTCAAAGGAGTTTGGACGTCGGCTAGGGGTCGAAGGCAGGGAGGAGTTCGGTCGCTAGCTACAGGGATTCAACGGGAGAAGGCAAGGTTCGTCGGCTCTCTGGTTTGGATCGGGCAGAACAAAAGCAAGGGGAGGTCGGGCTGAGGGAGCGAATGGGAGAGAGAGAGAGAGCGAAAGAGAAAGCCGAGAGCATCGTGGGAGAGAGCCTGCTGCTTGTGGAGGTTGAGAGCAGCGAGAGAAGTCTCCATTCCTTCGCTATTTAACGACCTCTGCAGATGCTTGATCGAGGCCGGTTCTGAGCACGAATCCCGGGATCACGGGATGCGTCTCGAACGGCGCCGAATCGGCGTGATTTCGGCTAGGATTCGTGGACCCGATGGATTACAGCAGGTATGCACGCTAGATTTTGGCTTCTTCCCTCTTTTTGTTCTTTTGGGTATAACATGAAGGTCAACGGTAATCGACTGCAAATAACCAAATACTAGTGTATTCATTTAAATTGGGCTAGGCCCCGTGGTTTTTTCCCTTTTTCAGGGTTTTTCACGTAAAAAACTTAGTGTCTCTTATGAATAATGCGCCTTCTCTTTTCATCTAATTGCATACTGTTTCTTCGTACAAAGCTAAGACGTTAAAATTTATATTTCTCTATCGCCACAAATATTCCAGGATGCAATATTTCTTAATCAATAAATTGGCATATATTTTTAACTTCGATATAGTCAAATTTTAATGGTGTAATTCTTATATTTTATCCCATTCTTCAAGCTGTATTGTGCGTGTAACTATGACGTTTTTGTTGAGTCAATATGAAGTGATACGGGCTAGACTCCTTACAACACCACTTTCTCCTAGTTGGATTATAAGCAAAGCAAGTCGATTTACCCCAATTCTTATTAGCCTAGTGCCAGACTACTTGATGCGACTTAGCCTTGATAGTAAGGCTCTCCTTATACTAGTTTGACCTTTAAGTAAGGTCGTTACGGTGACAAGATATCACATATGCTTTCCTTCTACACAACATTATAATACACATACAGGAAAGTATGTTTTTGAGATGGAATTCTTTCTACACCTCTATGTATTCCAACAACTATTAGAACTCTCAAACCTCTTCACACTGGATGTAGTCTACAAATTTGAACCATTAAAAAAGTGTGGTGGCTCAACTTTCTTCATTGCTCGCACTCTTCCTCTGCTTATTAGGAAGTATCTCGGCTTGACGACTCAATCTCTCATTCCTGAACGCTCCCTCCCAGCCTTATGCCATTCATTAGCCGTTGGACGAGAAATCAACATTCACAGGAACTTAGGCGGCGGAACAAGTTTCTTTCTTTCCCATTACCTTCTTCTTGTTTGCCTGACTAGTCTCTTCCTTCCTCTACCTATTTTCTTTTTTTTCCTTTTTTTCTCTTCTTTCTTTTGTTGGGTGCTTGGGACTAGACTTTGTTTTATTTTTAGCATTTTGGCATCTTAATTAAGCAGGATATCAAGGACTGTCTGTAGTTAAGAGGAAGCACATTGCAATCGCTAGTAGCAGCAAAAATTTCCTCTGCTTTCTACTCCTAGGTGTTTCTGATCCATACTTATTCTTATATTTCTCCCACTGGGTTTAGTCCTTTGCCATACCTAAAACTGTTTCTGTAGTTGCAACACATTTTAAAACAAGTTAGAATGAGAAATGCAATTCTGAAGATTCTATTTATCAATGGGTGCTTTTGATTATTTTAAATGATGGAATCTGAGTATATCAAATATTGTGCTTTTTGATACTACTGAGAAAAAAATTACTCGTCTTGTCCCAGATAGAATTAAACGGATCTAGTCTGTTTTTTTTTTCAGCGGGTTTTCATTTCATTAATCATGCGTCTTTTACTTTATCATGGTCGTTGTCATCATCATCTTAATTTTCTTCTATATCCCTAAACATATCAAGCCTAAGAAGTGTTAACTGGAACAGATTTCTCGTAAATGGACACACCATATTACTACTGTGTTGTTCTTTGGCTTTGGGCTTTGGTCCTTATGGGAAGCATTCACTGGAGACGGGTATGTTTAATTACTATCGTTTTGAATAATCTCAGCTTATTGAATATTGATTGCTTTTTTTTCTTTGTTAGAGAATCTGAAGAATTGGCCGAGGTGGAAGCAAAGCTGGTTAGTACATGCCTTATTTGGTATCCCTAATTAATTAATTGATTTGTAAGTAACATATTTTATATTTTCATTTTAAATTTTTAGGATGCTGACTGGAAGGCTGGTGCTGCTGGATCCAAAGGAACTTCTAAGGTTTGTTTACATTTATAGATAGGCTAAAGGTACTTTTATGCAGAAGCGTTACACAAGAATGAATATGATGTGCCATATGGTACCACAGAAGTGATCAAGCACACATAGAATACCAAATTTTATGTGGTTTAATGAATATTTGACTTTGCCCATAGGTGAGGAGAGGCCACTTAACACAGCCCCTAATGTCGCAAGGAAAACTATACAGAAATTAACTTAAGACCTCATTTGTTTGCTTTAAGTTAGGAATCATGTTTTAGAAAATGATAATTTTTTTTTCAAATTCATCATTTGGTTATGTAGTTAGATGAGAGCATTGATTTTAAGCTTTACAATCCTCCTCAAAACTCCCTCAAAGTGTTGTTTTCATTTTGACACTCAAAATGAATGAAAACCAAATCATCACTTTCTGAAACTTGTTTTGTATTTGCAAACTTCCACATAAACCCTAAGAGTGATAATAAAGAAAATAGCATTTAATTAAGGTAAAAAATTTCCACTTCAAAAGTTCCTCTAATGGGTGTATTTATATCTCTTTATGGATTCATCTCGAAATTTCTTGTGTGATGGTACAATTGAAACCTATAATTCGCATAACTTTCAATTTTCTCTATTCTCCTAATTAATTTCCCTCCCTTTTTTTCTCCAAAAAACCTTATGTCACTTAACGCCAAAGCCTTTGGCCAACAACTTGCATTTGCCTCATGATTCCTTCATCCCATAAATCTTTTCTTTTCTGTGAACCTTTAAGGACGTGGTTTTAATTTCAAGTCACATTCAAATTTGAGCTGAAGTCATTGAAAATAAAAATTATCCAAACAAACTTTCAAATGAAAATTTTTTCTAAAATGAAATTTGTTGTTGTTATCTAATAACTTCCTGCTTTTAATTTGTGCATGTATTGAGTCAAAACTCAAAAATATTTCCATTGCTTGATAACGAAACAAGAATCCGAATCTCCTCTATAACTCATGGTGCTTAAGCTCCTAAAGTCCTAAAAATCTAAACACTGCACTATCTTGTAAATAAGACGTATTTGAATCTTACAACGCCCACGATAGATCTCCAAGACACATTTTGTCCCCCTTAACTTGTGCCTCATTTTGTACCTAAATCTCTCATATAGCAAATAAGTTTATCCTTTTTTACTTCTTCAAATCACGATGGTCAGACAAATCTTATAAAATTGAAATAGAACCATTCAAAGTTGCACTATATACGCGTATTTCAGTCGACTTTATTCAGCTTCATGGCTATCAATGAATCTATATACGCTCTAAAGACTTCCACATCTTCATGTATCACTGAGAGCACTTAAATATGTTTGACTTTCTTAAAATTTGTTCATTTCTAACTCCAGCCAAAGTCCTAGTTGCACCATCATGTGTCGTCAACTTGGCAATGCAAGAACCAACTGTGTTTCACATAATATTATTTTTCATATAGACATAACCACTAGAGCATAACTTAAAAGTGGAAAACAACTATTAGGCCATATAATGTAAGATGAATCCAAAATTTTCTAATTATTGTGATTAAGTTCAGTTTTTTTTTTTCACAAGAGTATCATTTATATCTCTAATTTAAACCAATTTGTAATAGCACTAGCATTTGTTGACTTGTTCTTTTTATGGTTGACATTTTTATGTTGCTCCTTTCTCTTCAAAGCATGGCAATCACTATTAATATTCCCTATCTTCTTGTAATAGAATCAAGCCACATCCTTGTACTTACCATGAGATTTACTCCTGCTATTTTTAACGATAGATATCTTTTCAGATCTCCTAACAAATAATGTCTCAACTGGTTTTTCATCTCTTATATCCTTGATCTTAGCAATCACCTTTTTAGAAAGAAGCAATTTTTTAAAGTTCTATAAATTTATTGCATCTTTCTTGATACAATATAATGTCACAAAATTCTTATGAGATAACACAATATTAAGAAAACTTTATTCCATCATAAAAAATCATTTCAATATTCCTTAGATCCGGAATACTGGAATTAAATGCATTCAAATGTGATTTAAGAGTCATATATTTTTGCATTTGGAGTCGATGCAATCTTTGATTCTAATAAAGTTTATTGGATAGGCTTTTTATATTGTATGAAGTGACTTCATTTTAAGCCACAAACCTTCCATGGTTGTTTATTCCAAGACTTCTGTTAAGACTTTATATGGCAAATAGTTGATTTATTGAGTGAATTTTTTCATTCATGTGTGCCTTATCCTCTTCATTCATATTCTTTTGGCATATTCGTATGCTCCATGAATGCCTTCGCTGGCCCTTGTTGGATTAGAACACCATGCATATTGGCTCTTTATATTTTGTTTAGTCCTTATACTTCATAATCTTAAATTTCATAGCTATTGTATTTCTCATATCCTGACCCTTGCTTTGATACCAATTGTTAAGAAAAATGTCTAACTTCTCCATGAAAATATCACTAGAAATGAAATCGAGGAGCTACAAAGTAGACCTTGAAAGGATAAGCACACAGAGAGCGCCAATAATAATGTTATTTGGAAAATATTTGCCTGCATTCCTGAGAGAAATCTGATTCACTAAATGAGAAATCACAAACAATTTACAAATAAAAGGATACTCACCAACCCTTTGTACAACATAAGTACACCTAATCACACAAAAAATAAAGAAGTGTTAAATATCTCAATAGAAGCTAAAAGAAAGAGGATCAAATTAAGATCATAAATCATTACTTCAAAAGTTCCTCTGAAACGTGCTTTTATATATTTTAATGGATTTGGCTCAAAATATTTGGCGTAAATGTGCTTTTGGTTCATCAAAATAATGCCCCAAACTCACTATCGAAACTTTCCAACTAGCTCTTCTCTTTCTCTCCTTAGTGTATTTCCCTTCTTTGATTTTTTGTTTCAAAAACCCTCCAGCCACTGACATCGTATCCTTCAGCGACCAATTTATGTGCTTCCCAATGATAGCTTAAACCAAATAATCTTCTTTTATTTGTTTGACTTTAAAGAGGTCTCTTTAAATCCAAAAAGGATCAAGTTTAACCTAAAATTATTCAAAATAATAAATTATCATAACAATCTCATCGAATGATGTTCTCACTAGACATTTGCAAGAGGTTGTACCCTGGTGTATGTTTTTTGCTGATTATATTCTTCTTGTTGATAAGACTAGAGATGGAGTTCAAGGTAAACTTGAATTATGGAGGTCAGTCAACCTTAGAGTCTAAAGGCTTTCGTTTGAGTAGATCTAAAACTAAACATATGGAGTGTAATTTTAGTAAAAATAGATCTAGTGGGGGGATTGTGACTTTGGGTGATCAAGTTATTAATAAGAGTACATGTTGTAGATGTCTTGGGTCTATTGTTCAGAGTGATGGTGAAATAAATGGGATATTATTAGTAGAATTCAAGTTGGATGGTTGAAGTGGAGGAATGCATCGTACTTGTTGTGTGATACAAAAGTCCCTCTCAAACTTAAGGTAAAATTCTATAAGATGGTAGTGAGATCTGCAATGCTTTATGGTGCAGAATGTTGGTCATTAAAAGAGAAGCATAATATTAAGTTGAGGGTTGCAGAGATGATGATGCTCAGGTGGATGATAGAGGCACGATACGAAATGAGCATATACGTGAAAAGGTTGGAGTAGCTCCAGTAGAAGATAAGATTAAAGAGAGTCGCCTTAGATGGTTTGGTCACATAAAACAGCGGCCTTCTGATGACCAGGTTAGGAAAGTAGATGTATTAAATTTGACTTATGTTAAGAAAGGTAGAGGTAGACCTAGAAAGACTTGATTAGAAAATATTAGAAATTACATTTCTTTATTAGATTTAGATGAAATTTTGACTCTTAATAGAGCACAATGGAGAAAAAGAATTCATGTAATCGACCCCACATAGTGGGATAAAGGTTTGTTGTTGTTGTTGTAACAATCTCATCAAATGACTCAACCACTTGCACCCTTTCTTCTTACTTGCATGGTCGTAGAAGTGTAACCTGTGTGTTGGCCTATGATAGCTTAGTTTAAGGAGTGCAAAGTACTTAAACATTACACTAAATGATTTGCTAATTAATTACGTAAAAAGTTTGAACAATGCATTATTAACCCTTGTTATGTAGCATAATGTGCTGCAGATGGGGATGGGTAGAGCGATAGGCATACCATTGTTGCTAATCCTTAAATCTCTTGATGCTCCTTATTCTTGTTTATGTCGGACTTTGTAATGAGACTATTAAAATCTGTTTATGATGTCTCATCACATAATTTGACGTAGAGAAACAGTTTTTACTTTCTTAGTGCCTCAAAACTGTATTCATTGAGCTAATAATGTGAAAGCAGAATGAAGTTATTTCAACAGCAACTTGATGATGTTATTTTTTTTCCCTATAGGATAACGAAGACTTGAAAAAACAACAAAAGATATTTCTGACACAGTTCTTCTCCCCTATCTTTTTGAAGGCAAGTTTTTCGGATTCCAGTCCACATTATATCATTTAACCATAAGGCCATGATTATAACCCTTTGGTTTTGGGCAAATTAGTAGGTGCGGGACACTTGACAGAGAAAATCATCCGGATTTCTCTCTGTTTACAGTAAAAGTGCAGCTGCTACAGTAACTACGTTTTTATTGTAGAAAAATTCGGATGATTATCTCTATCCAGTGTCTGCACCTAATAATTTCTCCTGGTTCTGGCCTATCTTTCTTGTGTTTGAATTTACTGCCTATTAATTACTTGCAGGCATTTTCCATTACATTCTTTGGTGAGTGGGGTGACAAGAGTCAGGTAACTCTCATGGAATTTTTTTTTTTCAAAATTTTTCTATTAAATTTATTTGAGATAAGTGTAAAAGAAAATTTAATTCATATATCACACTTTCTCAAAACAAATTCAATAAATTTCAATTTCATCAAAATCCGCATTTTTTTTCCTTTTATTTCATTCTACCTCTCTATATATAGAGAAATTATTATGTGTGGATACCGGACGGTCCGGAGGCCAACTAGAACGCACTACGTCACCCTGTACTGAGTGGCACCGAGCAAAAAAATGACGTGGTACGTTCTGATTGGTTTTCGGACGCCGTCCAGGATCCGCATAGAATAATTTTCCCTATAGATGAGCAAACTCCTTTCTGTCATGCCCCCCCTTATAACTCCAAGAAAATTCCCTCAGATTGCTACGATTGGTCTCGCTGCAGATATGGACCCGTTTGGCGTAGTCCTCGGTGGAATCATGTAGGCTTTCACTTCATATGTATATTCATATCATATCTTATTCTTACTGGAATCTCTCATGAATCCCTTTTGTTCCAGAGGACAAGCCCTGTGCACCACCGCAGCAGTTTTTGGAGGAAAGAGTTTGGCCACCCAGATTTCTGAAAAGATGGTAATAACTCTTCCAATTTACTGAAAACTTAAGGTTTCGTTTGGAAAAGCTTTCTTGTTGCTTTCTAAAACAACTTTTTAATACAAAAATTTGTTGAATTAGAATATTTTATACTAGAAAATTGTTTTAGGAAGCACTACGAAATCTGCCCCAACGAAGCCTTAGGCTTCATTAGGAACAGCTTTCTAAAGCAGCTTCCTAGTAAAAAAACTTCTAGAAAGCCACTTTAGAAAACAATAAGAAAGCTGTAGGCTTCATTTGGGACCGTTTTTTAATTGCTTTTCAAAGCAGCTTTTTAGCCCAACAAATTTTTGAAAACAGTGGCTATAAGCTGTCCAAAATAAAACCTTAAACTTCCAATTAAATACATGATGGATGATTCTGACGATTCTTCAATCCCAATCCCTCATAAAATCACAGGTTTCTCTCTCTAGTGGAGTACTCTTCTTAGTGTTTGGTTTCCAGTCCTTCCTCGCCTCCTCTGCAGCAGCAGCAGCAGCAGCAGAGTTATGATTCAAGATTTTGTCAATCAAAGCCAGTTTTTATCTCTCTTCAATGGAGTCCACAATATTGAATGTGAAGGTTTTTTTCCTCATCATCATAATTTACCTCACCCCAAACTCTACTGAAAAATAATAGCAATAACAATAATAATTTCCGGTCTAAATGAAAAGATCTGGATGTACAATTAGAATCAGTGGATATTAATCACAGAAAGTTAAATTTAGGCTTTGCTTGGGACGGCTTTTTTATTGCTTTTTTATTTAGTTGACTTAAAATTTTTGGTGATAATTAAGTATGAATGAAGATTTACATATTAATACATAAATATATTAGAATTCTATGGCATACACAAATTGTTTTCATGTAAATCTCATGCATTTGGTATATATTTTTAGTTGTTTCCATGTTTAAGAGGCTATTATTCTTTTAGGGGATGTTTGAATTAAAACAAAAGAGGTGTACTGTATTTCAAATGCAATGGTTTGAAAAACTTTGATGTTTTGTCTGAATTAAATTAAATGTAGTGCAAAATTTTGGTGTATTTTGAATTTTTTTTTTTTTTTATGTATTTGAAATTATTCATTTTTGAGCGATTTTTAAATACATTGGAACTTCATTATTTATTGTCGTCCAACACTATTGCTGGTCGTTGCCACCCTGGTCATCTAGTGCTGTCGACCGCTACCGTTGCATGTTGCTTCCCTTAGCCACCTATACCAGTCGCGACCAATACAAGTCGCAACTATCACTAGCTACCACTAATCTTGTTATATATCACATTGCATTTATTTTATTTTAAATCAAATAAAAATAATAATTTTTTAAATATATTTTAAATAATATTTTAATTAATACTTCTTAATTAAATCTTTAAAAATAAAAATATAATAAAAAAAAATAAATTGCCTATGTACCTTTAATTAGTTTCTCAATTGAAAGATCAAATTTCATATAGTTCAAAGAGAAGAAACAAAATAATATATGAAAAAAAGAAAGGATCCATTACTCTTTAAATATAATAAAGAATATGGAAATCTTCAAAGAATTGATTAATATTTCAACAATCCTTTGCTCCAAATAGATAACCCAAAGCCTTAAAAAATGTGATCAAAGCAAGCTTTGGTGGAAGTCATATGAAAGCTCAAATTAAGATTAGAGCAAAGTAGCAATTGAATATTGTTACATATTAGAAAATTTGTGTCGGTAGAGTTAGTATTTTATATCTTAAATTTTGATAAGAATTCAATATGTTTAAAAAAGGTTATAGAATGCAAAAAAAATTTTATATGTAAAACCCAAAAAGAGAAAAAAAAAACTACAAAATCCGTCACAATTGGATAGTCCATTATATATCACAAATTATAAGGATCCTCCCCTCATTTGAGGATGGGATTATTTGAGGGAAAATATTTGATTTCCATTCTAGAGACTATAGAATTGGGTGTTTAAATGGATAATTAAAACCCAACAACATGGTTAAATTTTAGAAGTCTGCTGATGGTGGTGGCAGTTGCTTGTGGTAGTTGTCAATGTTGATAACTGAAAAAATGCAAGAAAGCTCTATAGTATTCTTAGCTCTTTAAAATACCTCCCACTTTGTAGAAAATATAGCCTTATTTAGGGCAAATTATTGTGTCCGGTGTCCGGACGAATCAGGACACCAATAAAAGCATGCCACGTCACTCAAAAATACCGGGGCCCAGTGCATCCGGGTGAGGTGGCGTCTCTGGATTGGCTGTCTGCATGTCAGTTGACCAGACGCAATACTTTGTCCTTATTTAGAAGCTTTTTTAGATGGACATTTTGGTACCATGATGTAAAAACTTCATCGTACTTTTTATATCAATCTCCTTGATTGTAAGATTTTATCAAATATTTGAATACCTTAATGATATCAAAATCAAGTAATATTGTGCTCGTTAAATTAGTCTCATTGAGTTGCTCGATTTAATTATAAGTATAATATAATGGGAAGTCAAAAGGTCCATTAATTTATGTTAAAAATTTTCAAATATAATTCAAGTGCTTGATTTGAACTCATTTGGAGTCTGATCAGATCACTTGTAGCGTTGATAAGTTAGTCTCATCGAGACATTCAATTTGACTATTAATTTACTAAAATTGGAGTTCCATGATCTTGAAATTAATTTTTGAAAATTTTAATTTAAGTATTATCTCAAGATTCATATCAATCATATGAATTTTTTGAAATTTTGTCATAGGTCAGGCAACACTTTGCCTAAATAAGTATTATCAAGATTCATATTATTTCATATCTTGTCTCTAAGAGTAAAGCCATTCATCCACCTGAACATCCTCATCTCTGCGGCACTTAACTTAATATCATGCATTGAGCATATAATTATTATCATATTACTTGTAATGATAAATTTATTTATTTGATATATTTATAACAAATTTTGAATTGACTAAATAATATTTAAAATTTATAATATTATTCAAAATTTAAATTTTATTAACGTGCATTTAATGCACGTGCAATTATACTAGTTTACAAAAATATCAAATCAAAATAATAAGAACTAAAAAAATGAAATGGGTCTGCCACTTTATTTTTAAATTATAATAATAATTATTATTTTTTATCATATGTACATGTTGAACTAAGTCTTAATGAATCTGTTCAGAATTGAGATCAGAATCAACTCTATTAATTTCTACATTTTTTTTATGAATGAAAACAATATGAATTAATTAAGAATTGAACATTAATGAAATCTTTTATTATTATTATTATTATTATTCATCCTAATTGTGTTCCAATATTCAATATTTGAGAATTAAGCCTTATTTAAAGCACATTTTTAATGTGTTTATCATAGGGAGATTAACTTTTTTATCTATTTAATTATATATGATATTAAGATTTATTTTTTTTTTTTAACTTGAAAAAATACTAAACCAAATCAAACATAAGAAAAAATACAAAATATGTCAAAAATTTTAATAAAAGAAAAAATATATAAATCATAGCATGGGGGTATTTTTATTCACTTTATTTTATATTATTGTAATTGAGCAATCCTACACTTAAAATGATTTTATAGAATTTTGATCGAATTAATAATTTAATTATTTTGCTCTTATCAACAAATAATCCTTTGGAAGATTTATTATCAGAAATTGGTCAAATAATTTGTTATTGCTATTTTTTTTTTGTTTTAAATCAATTTTTTAAATAAAAAACATTCTTCATAATCTGATTATATTTTAACCTAATTCAACGGTCATATTCCCTCAAAATTTCCATTGCTGCTCCTTCCACTCGTAGGTGATAAGATCCCCGTATAGACAAATGTGCTCAAGCTGCTAACCTAAGCGAGCCACAAAGAGTTAACATATTCCCATTTATTTTATTTACTTATTATTTTAAAACTTTAGCGGGTCTACACATTAATGAGTTTAGCATGTCATATGAAATGACATATTCCCGTTAATTATCACAAAGTGGAGTTTTTTCTCATCCATCAGATGCTAATGCGTGAAAATATTTTGATCGGACACATGCTTCATTTGCTGCTGTGCCATATAATATAAGATTAGGATTATGGGTTGATGATTTTACTCTATACATTCAGGAAGCTTCATCATATTCTTATAGGTCTGTTATACTAACGCCATATAACCTTCCACTAAAATGTGTATGACTATCTCGTACATATTCTTAACACTTATAATACTTGGACCACATAATCTAAAAGCAAAAAAGTGATATTTTTTTGCAACCATTAATTAATGATTTCAATTTCTTATGGGAAGGTGTCCTCATATATGACATTTCAATCAAACAAAAGTTTCTCCTTAGAGTTGCATTGCTTTGGATCATTGACGATTTTTAGCTTATGAAATGTTATCGGGTTGGAGCGCAACAGAAAAATTAGCTTCCTCTTATTGTATGAAGTATACTAAATCTTTGACACTAAAACATGGAGGAAAAAATACTTGATTTGATTTTTATCGTATGTTTCTACTTTTTGATCTTCCATTTAAGAGAAATAAGGATACATTCATCATAAGAAGAGTTGAGAGGTCACTTCCTTCACCTAGATTAAGTTATTATATATATTACAGAGACTTTCTGATATTTCATCAATTATTGATTTCTCAACATTATCAAAGTGTAAATTTTCGGGATACAGTGTTCAACATAATTGGATTAAAAAAATTATTTTCTTGATATTATCATATTGGAGTATAAATTTGATAAAACATAATATGGATATTATGCTCATTGATATCGAAGTTTATGCTACAAATAATATTTATTCTTGTTCTTCTCATTGTGCATAACATTCAAATTATATCTTATTAAATTTGTACTACAAGATGAGACATTAAATGAGAACAAAATGTAAAATTATTTGTATATTTGATTTTATAATTATGGGACAAAAGCAAAAAAGAAATTGTATAATAAATTAATTAGAATTAAAATTATTCAAATAAGATTTTAATTATAATAAACATAGGGTGTAATGCCCTCAATCGAACATAATTTTTGCTTAATTGATCTATGCTGATCTAATTTGTATTAAGCCGGAACTCGACTCAAGCTATTTGAAGAACTCGAGCTCGAGCTCGATGCTCAAGCTCAACTCGTATGCTCGAGCTCGATAAGAAAGCTCAAAATTGACTCATTTTGAATATCATTTTATTTATTTTTTAATTTGGATAGAAAATCATTAATTAGACTAATATAAATATCGATGCATTAGTTAATATTAATCAAACCAATTTGACAGCAAACGAACCAAGCTGGACTATACTCGGGCTCTTGCTCGTATAATATATGAGATCGGATTTAAACTCGTAGCTTCATAAGCTCGACTCATCAGCTCGTTAGTAAGCCGTGTTCGAGTTAGTTAATGAAACTAACTTATCTCGCACCTCTAACGATAAATTATAAATTTATTACTTTTATTTTAAAATAAATATAATGTAAAATTTGTTAATCAATTAAGTATTATTTTAATTTTAAAATAAATTTAATATATATAAATTTTATTCCATTCAAAAATTAAATAATATGATATCAGCTCAATGCTGCATGTGACAGAAATTGATACAATTTACGGCAATGCCACTGAATCCTTAATCTAAATCCAAAATTGAGCGAGACATTGGGTCTCATCACTCCTGTGGTACCTAACAGTATTTTTGTCCCCTGGATCTGCAAATCAGAACCGTCAAAAGCTTTCCATGCCATTAACTTGACGGTTCAGATCTCTCCTTGTACATAGACCGAGTCTTGGATAAAAAAAGATAGGATTGGTCCATTTGAAGTTCCAATCAATCACTATTTACCAACTATTTGATGATTAGGGGACAAGGAACCAAAAGGATATAGATAATAAAAATCAATTTTAATTTTTTTTTTTAAATTGCTTTAAGAAATATGAATTTAGGAAGAATAATTTTTTTTAATTGAGCTTTCGTGCATGTTTTTTCAAGTAAATAAACACTGAATATATTTCTCCAATAATATATACTATCAGGCACATAAAGTCAAAACTCACTATCTATAATTAAATATTTAATATACTTTCTTAATTTTTTTTTCTTAATTTTATGTATATATGCTTTTTATTAACACTACTGTTGTCATGTCTCAAGTCCTGGATGAGAAAAGTGGAGGGTTACGTTAGGTAGTTGACAACCAGCGTAAATCTTGTCGAATAATAATAACATGAATCCTTTAAGAAATTGTGTTAATGCTAGGGCGTCTCGTGGAAGTGATGCGCTGTATAGCCTGAATACAATGACAAGTGTACAAGGGTTGCTGCACCGGCGCCCGAGTGCAGTGTTAAATAGGCAAGGGTTCCCACATTAAGGACGGATGTGGGCAAAGAAGCTAGTCCATGAAACGAAAATTAGGATAGGAACTTGGAATATATAAGTTCCCTTACAGGAAAATTAATAGAATTAATATATATTATGATTCATAGGAAAACAAATATTTTGTGCATTCAATAAACTAAATGGATTGAAGAGAATGCTAAGGAAATTGATAGTTATGATTTAAACTTTGGTATTCGGGTAGAAGTCGTACTAAAAATGGTGTCTGTGTTATTATAGATAAGAGTTTGAAGGATAATGTTATAAAAATTAATAAGATTAGAGATAAAATTACAGCTTTAAAGATTATTGTTGATGATAAGATTGTTAATATTATAAGTGCTTATGCTTCTCAAGTAGATTTGGATATGAGTTCTAAATTAAATTTTTGGAATGACTTAGAAGAATTATTACAAAGGATACCTCTAGAAGAAAGAGTTTTTATTGGAGGAGATTTAAATGGACATGTTGGTAGAGAGATAGATGATTTTAAAAACATTCATGGTGGCTATGATTTTGGAACAACAAATGAAGGTGGCAAGATCATATTAGATTTTTATTTAGCTTATGATTTTTCAATTGCTAATACCTTATTTAAGAAAATGAATGAGCATCTAAAAATGGATATAGTACAACCCAGATTGACTATTTTCTTATAATAAAATTAGATCGTTTAGATTGCAAAGATTGTAAAGTTATTCCGAGTAAAAATTTATGTACCCAACATCGATTATTAGTTTTGGACTTTAAGATAAATGGGTAGATAATAAAAAATAAAGTAAAACAATATTCTAGGATTAGATGGGGGTATTTGAAGAATATTAACAAAAATATTTTTGAGAGTAAGATTTTATCTGTGCATGAAGATGCTAATATTATGTAAAAAAAAGTGGCTAGTGATATTAAGAATATTGCAAGAGATGTGCTTGGAGTATCAAAGGGAAAATCTCCTAATAGTAAAAATATTTGGTGGTGAAATCCAAATGTGCAAGAAAAGATTAAGAATAAAAAATTTGTTAAAGCGAAGAGTTGAGGATATTATCAGCAGAATTCAAGTTAGATGGTTGAAGTGGAGGAATGCATCGGGCTTGTTGTGTGATAGAAAAGTACACCTCAAACTTAAGGAAAAATTCTATAAGATAGTAGTGAGGCCTGCAATGCTTTATGGTGCTGAATGTTGGCCATTAAAAGAGAAGCATAATACTAAGTTAAGCGTGGCAGAGATGAGGATGCTCAGGTGGATAAGTGGATTTACCCTTAGAGATAGGATAAGAAATGAGCATATATGTGAAAATGTTGGAGTAGCTCCAGTAGAAGATAAGATTAGAGAGAGTCGCCTTAGATGGTTTGGTCACATAAAACGGCAGCCTTCCGATGACCCGGTTAGGAGAGTAGAGGTATTAGATTTGACTTATGTTAAGAAAGGTAGGGGTAGTCCTAAAAAGACATTGTTAGAATATATTAGGAATGACCTTTCTTTATTAGATTTAAACAAGAATTTGACCTTTAATAGGACATAATGGAAAAAAAAGGATTCATATAGCCGACCCCATGTAGTGGGATAAAGGCTTGATGTTGTTGTTGTTGTATATATGCTTTTTATCTCTATCATCGAATACAAGATCTCTTGATGGGGATAAAACTATGACTTGAAATTTAATTTAATGCGTCCTAAAAAATATAAGCCTCTTGATTACTTTTGTCCATCCTAACAAAAATATTAATATACATATTTTTTTCTTAAATGTTTAGTGACTGAGCATGATTGCTCGCAATTACATACCCTCTTCTTATTTGAACCCCTGATCTTTTAGATGTAGGCCTAAGCACCAACCACCAAGTCATGACACAAAGGACATATTCAAGCTTTCATGATCACCAATCAATCCCTCTGATCCCTACACCTTCATTTTACATTAAATTTTGTGACTATGTGCCAATTAAATTCATAGAATCATATATAGATCTTAAAAGGCATGAACATAGGTTTAATAGTTTCTTTAAGATTTCTATATAAATTAGTTTTACATCCAAAAGCCTCAATTAGTCTTGTTAGTTATACTTATTGGTATGATGTTTTGATGTGAATCTTAGGACCGATGGCCCATGGTTTTCCCTTGTATGATGGTTCGAAGGACCAAAATGTCCACAATCAAAAGGGTAAGAAGTTTTCATTATCCACTATATACATCATCCGGTTATAAAAATACTCTTCCTCCTCACTAGTGGAGTTAATTTGTGTTAGTAGGTTGTGTTTGGATCAGACATGAAATTAACCTGATTACAATATGCTTGAAAAGAACCCAACCTCTTTATTATAGAGTCAAAATACTTGACCCAAATACGACTCATTTGATTTATTTAGATATCATAATTCTTTTGATCAACATGACGCATTGAATTGGAAAATGACCAATTTAATCTGAACTAGTTTTGTTTGACTAAAACTCGAAAGATAATGAAGTCAATTTTGAGTCAATTTTTGGATATTTGGGCAAACTCTAACTCAACTTGAAAATTTACTCAGATCTAAATTTTAGGCTCGAATCTGACTTGAAAATAGTTAGGTAAACTTAAAACTGGATTTTTGGAGTCAAGCACATGTTAGATTGTCATATGAAATCATTTATTGGAACTCGTCCTCACAATATGAGTTCCTGTAAGGGATCTTGGTGAGATGTGGTGCATTTCTTCTCGTTTGCTATTTTCTTTTAAGGGGTCTTTTGAATAATTTTGTAATATTTTTCTATTCATTGGTGAATCTAAAGTATCATAGTGCATAAGAGTATAATTTCTTAGATAATATTTTTACGCAGCTCATTCTGATCTGTTAGTTAGAAGTTTTGACTTTCAACCAAGATATATTCAGTTGGAAGCTTACCTATGTGAGTGTGAGTGTGAGTTTCCTTTAATTGGCTAAAAAAAGATAATTTTTTTTAAAGAAACTCAGAAGTAAGATTGACTCAATCATTTTTGGCTTGCATTAATCTTCAAAAATAAAATAATTCTTTACAAAGAAATATTTATTATTGATGATGTGTTGTTCCAAAGTTCTAATAAAATTACATATTATCCTAATTTTTATATAAAAAAATCTCAAATTTTTTACATGTAAAATTTCTCTCATAAATTATTCTTTATAAATAAGATTCTAATTCAAATTGAGAAATATATATAATTAATATTAACCATAAATTTATGACAATTCATTAAGAATTACCTAGAAATTTATTTTACTATACTTTTTGCAATTTTCTTAAAATACAAAGCTATAGATATTGTTTTTGCTTTTGACTATTAAAAATTAATTTATAATTAAATTTAAAATTTTATATATAATTTCATAATTTCTGTAAGCATTCCAAAAAAAAAGTATGGGGCCCACTAACCATTAGGCCGATATTCTTATTACCGGCGAATAATCGAAACGTACCGGTGGCCGGTGAAGTGGTCCGACCGAACAAGAAATATAAATCCAATCTCTGCAAATTGTTCTATCTGCGATCGCGGTCAAGCGAAGAACGCCGAGAGAGAAGAGAAGAAGATGGTGGCGCCGCCACCGAGACTAGGATCTTTCCGTTATCACTTCGAGCAAAAGAGCAAGGAACGCTTGCCGCTGCTGTCCAATCTGAAGGGCGTGGACTGGGATGATCTCGACGTAGATGACGACGGAAAAAGCCGTGGATGTCTACACGGATTGTGGCACGGGATCGGTTGGTTCTGGGCCCAGGTGCGTATGGCGGTGGCGGTTGGCTTGGAGTTCGCGCGATCGGACTTTCGGAAGGTGGTCTTCGCCGCGAAGATGGGGCTTGCGCTTGCTCTCATCTCTCTTCTTATCTTTCTGAAGGAGCCTTTTCAAGATCTCTCCAGTCACTGTGTTTGGGCTATCCTTACTGTTGTTGTTGTTTTCGAGTTCAGCATCGGTAAATCTTCTTCCTCTTCTTTTGTTTGTTCAACGTGCAATTTGATGTGTCCGTGATATCAGATGAGACAAAATTGAAGTAGGAAAACAAAGTTGAACGGAACAAACGATTAAGGGGCTTTTTGGCTGCAAGAAAGATTTAGTTAATATTGTAGATCCAGATTTAGCAAATGTTTGAGCCGTTTAATTGCTGAAAATTGTTTGGTAGTTAAATCCTTCTAAATTTTCTGGAAAATATTCTTTTAAAATGTTGGATATAAATGAAGGAGAAGCAGATAAATGGTGATGAGAAGTAGTATAAGTTTCTTAAATCCCTTTTTTTTTCCAGGATTTAAACTAACATGGTAGGAAATGGAATTTTAGGTAGTAGGATTTGTGTGGCTAAAAAATTATTTGGAAAGATTTTGCTTAATTCCTTATTAAATTTTGGTCAACTTTTGCAACTAAACAGACCCGTAAAGTTTACAGTTTTTTTTTTTTTTTTTGGGATTTTCTTTTGCTTTCCAAGCCAGTGCTTGTGTAGTTGAGACAAGGCTTGATGAATGTAATGGGTGAATCTCTTTTTAGATAATCTGATGCTTGGTGATGTTTATGTGCCCGATGGTTTTGTTCTGTTTCTGGGTGATGGTTACAAATATGTACTTGATCTGATATTTGGATCAGAAGAAACCGACCCTTTTTCTTTTAAATTTTAGGCTGAAATTTTAAAATTGCTTTGATATTTTAGTGGTTATTTGTGCAGGTTCGACACTGAGCAAAGGATTAAATCGGGGTTTAGGAACATTATCTGCTGGAGGGCTGGCTTTAGGTGTAGCAGAACTGTCCACTATGGCGGGAAAGTGGGAGGAAGTAGTGATTATTGTCAGCATTTTTATCATAGGTGCGACATATTCTAAATAACATGATCTCTTTCGTCTTGTACTTTGATTTCATGAAGCCTGATAGTTTGCTGATATGACATGTTTTCTTGGTATTGTTTTTCAATGCTAGGTTTTTGGGCAACTTTTGCAAAGCTCTATCCTACTATGAAGCCCTATGAATATGGGTTCCGTGTATTCTTGCTCACATTTTGTTTCATTCTGGTTTCTGGACTAAGAACAAGGGAATTTGTTCATACAGCTGTGAGCCGATTTCTGCTAATAGCACTTGGTGCTGCTGTTGGTTTGGGCGTGAATATCTGTATATTTCCGATTTGGGCAGGAGAGGATCTCCACAACTTAGTGGTGAAGAATTTCATGGGCGTAGCAAAGTCCTTAGAAGGTTTTTGTTTGTTGTCTTACTGTTATTTCATTCTGATTGTTTCCATTAATGCTATTTTTTATGTAATTAACCTGAGCATGTTTTTCTTTCAATCCTATCAAATCAGTTATAGCTAGAAGACCACTTAATTATACTAAAAGTTGTGAGGGTTTTATATATTTTAGGCTGCGTTAATGGATATCTTAATTGTGTTGAATATGAGAGAGTCCCCTCAAAGATTCTTACATATCAAGCTTCTGATGACCCTTTGTATAACGGCTACAGAACAGCAGTTGAGGCAACAGCTCAGGAGGATTCTCTTGTAAGTTTTGCTGAAATTTAATCAACATCTACAGGTCTTTCAGATCTGTATATTTTTGTTTGATCCCTGCTTTGTTATCATCAGTTAGGTTTTGCAATATGGGAACCACCCCATGGTCCTTACAAGATGTTCAGATATCCTTGGAGAAGCTATGTTAAAGTTAGCGGAGCATTAAGGCATTGTGCCTTTATGGTTATGGCACTGCATGGTTGTGTATTATCAGAGATTCAAGTAAAATACCATTCTACTACTTTTTGTCATATAAACTTTAACATTTAATTTGTGAATTCATTTTCAAAGAATTAAGGGGTATGTTTCGTGCTTACATTTTATGTTCTCTGGATAAGATATTATATTTGGATCTTTGAATGTATGTTCTTTTACAGACAAATTAATGGAACTAAAAGATATTATGATTCATAGGAAGATAAATATTTTATGCATTCAGGAAACTAAATGATTTGGAGAGAAGGTTAAGGATATTGATAATTTAGGATTTGAACTTTGGTATTCTAGAAAAAATCGTACTAGAAATGTTGTAGGTATAATTATAGATAAGAGTTTGAAGGATAATATTATAAAAATTGATAGAATTGGAGACATAATTATTGGTTTGAAGATTATTGTTGATGCTAAAATTTTTAATATTATAAGTGCTTATGATTCTCAAGTAGGTTTGTATATGTGCTTAAAATTAAAATTTTTGAATGACTTAGAAAAATTAATTTAAAAGATTCCTCTTGAAAAAAGAGTTTTTATTGGAAGAGATTTAAATGGACATGTTGATAGAGTGGTAGAGAATTTTAAAAGTATTCATGGTGGTTATGAGTTTAGAGTGACTAATGAAAGTGGTAAGATTATATTAGATTTTGCTCTAGCTTATGATTTTGTAATTGCTAATACTTTATTTAAGAAAAGAGATGAATATCTATTCACTTATAAGAATGTATATAGTGAAACTCAGATTGATTATTTTCTTATAAGAAAAATAGATCTTTTAAATTACAAAGATTATAAAATTATTCCGAGTGAAAGTTTATATACCCAACACAGTTTATTAGTTTTGGATTTTAAGATGAAGGGGTAGAATATAAAAAAATTAATGAAATATTGTCTAAGATTAAATAGGGACTTTTAAAAAACGTTATCAAAAATATTTTTGAGAGTAAGATTTTAGATTTTAAGATTTTGTCTGTGCATGAGGAAGTGAATATTATGTGGGATAAAGTAGCTAGTAATATTAAGAATGTTGTAAACGATCTGCTTGGAGTTTCAAATAGAAAAACTCTTAATAATAAAAATAGTTTGTGGTGGAATCAAAATGTGGAAGAAAAGATAAAAAATAAGAAGCTTTTTTATAACAATTGGTTTAGATGTAAAAACTCATAAAATTGAGAAAGATATAAAGAGTCTCGTAAGGTGTCTAAGAAAGCAATCTGCGATGCAAAGGTTTTTGCTTTTAATGAATTATATAATAGATTAGATTCTAAAGAGGGAGAAATATATATGTATAAGTTAGCCAAACAAAGAGATATTAGTAGTAAAGATTTAGTTCAAGTGAAATACATTAAAAATTTAAATAAAAAAAGATAAAAAAAGAAGATATTCAACAAAAGTGGATGAGATATTTTGCTAAGCTTTTCAATGAAGATTGTGAGAATATGATTGACCTTTTAGTGACTTTAGCACTTTAAATGAAAATAAAGATTTTTATTTTTATTGGCATATCAATAAAACTAAAGTTTGAGAGGATTTAAAGAAAATGAAGTGTGAAAAAACTAGTGGACTTGTTGATATTTTGATATAGGTGTGGAAATGCTTAGGATATGAAGGAATTTCCTAGCTTACTAAACTTTTTAATATTATTTTGAAGACTAAAAAGATGTCAGATAAGTGGAGAATAAGTGTATTAATTCCCATTTTTAAAATAAAGGTATGCACAAGATTATGCAAATTATAGAGGAATTAAGTTGATGTGTCATACTTTAAAATTTTGAGATAGAGTTATGGAGCATAGGTTACGACGTGATACTAATATTTCTCAAAATCAATTTGGATTCATGTCAGGTAGGTCGTCTACTATGGAAGCTATTCGTTTATTGAGAGGGTTGATGGAGAAGTTTAAAGAGACTAAGGAGGATCTACATATGATGTTTATTGATTTAGAAAAAGCATATGATAAAGTTTCAAGAGAAATGCTATGTAGAGTTCTAGAAAAGAAAAGGGTTAATAATGCTTATATTCAAATCATTAGGAATATGCATGCAACTCTTACTTGTATTCAAACACAAGGTGGTTTGACCAAGTATTTTCCTATTTCAGTTTGATTACATCAAGGATCGGCCTTAAGCCCTTATCTCTTTGCTTTGGATGTTCTCACTAGACATTTGCAAGAGGATGTACCTTGGTATATGTTTTTTGCTGATGATATTCTTCTTGTTGATAAGATTAGGGAGGGAGTTGAAGGTAAACTCGAATTATGGAGGTCAACCTTAATGTCTAAAGGTTTTAGTTTGAGTAGATCTAAAACTGAATACACGGAGTGTAATTTTAGTAGTAATAGATCTAGTTGGGGGTTTGTGACTTTTAGTGATCAAGTCATTAATAAGTGTACTCGTTTTATATATCTTTGATCTATTGTTCAGAGTGATGGTGAAATAGATGAGGATATTATTAGTGAAATTCAAGTTGGTTGGTTGAAGTGGAGGAATGCTTCAGGTTTGATTTGTGATAGAAAAACTCAATCTTAAGGGAAAATTTTATAAAATGGCGGTGAGACCTGTAATGCTTATGGTGCAGAATGTTGACCATTAAAATAGAAGCATAATATTAAGTGTTGCTGAGATGAGGATGCTTAGGTGGATGAGTGGACTTACTCTTAGAGACAGGATATGAAACGAGCATATTTGGGAAAAGGTTGGAGTAGTTCCAGTGACAAATAAGATTAGAGAGAGTCGTCTTGGATGGTTTGGTTATATAAATCATCGGCCTCCTGATGACCCTGTTAGGAGAGTAGATGTATTAGATTTGGCCTATATTAAGAAAGGTAGGGGTAGACCTAAAAACACTTGGTTAGAAAATATTAGAAATGATTTTTTTTATTAGATTTAAATGAGAATTTGACTCTTAACAGGACACAATAGAGAAAAAGGATTCATGTAGCCAACCCTACATAGTGTGATAAAGGTTTGATATTGTTGTTGTTGTATTACTTGTTTTTAGAGTGAAGATTTTGACTATTGGATTATACTACCTAGCAGAGCACTGCAAGAAACATGCTGATTTGATGCAGCGAGAAGAGAGGAGGCATTACAGCTGCAGCAGTAAAGGCAAAATGTTGCAAATTTGTGCAAATAGTGTCATCATTTTTGCACGGGATTATGAGATGTTTGAAGCTGGGTTCTGGAATAACATTGTTATCTTTGTGATGGTTAGGATTGGTAAAGCAAGTATACTGTTGTTTCAGAGTCGTTGCAGTTGTTTCAGTAGGCACATATTTGCAGTTGTGTGAAGTTGGATTTGGTGTTGGACTGGTAGGTTGTTGATTGCAGTGTGGAGGCTTTAAGGTTGTATTGGATGGTTTACAGCAGTCAAATTATGAGAGGAAATCCGAATTACTTCTTTGACATAATACTGAAATTTGCAGTGTAGATTTTCATATTTATAAGTAAAGTCTATTGCTGTTGGCCTTGTTGCAGGGATTGTGAAGGGAGTAGAGGAGGGGGGGAGGGTGGTGCTTATTGAGCGAAACCGATCTCTTAGTAGGGGTTAGGAGAGAAGCCAGCGATTCTTTCCAATAGCAGCTGAATTTCATTCAATAAGCATCCAATTAGAAATTCAATAAGCATCCAATTAAATCTATAAGTGAATCCTATGGATTCTTACATAGAAAGTGTCCTTAAACGGACAAACATAATGGTGTTGACAAATAGATAAATGTCTACTGAGTCTGACTAACATAAAGACTAAAGCATGATGATATACACCATTATGTATTTGTAAGCACAACAAAAGTTGTCTCATGTTGAAAAGCTCTCATCTAAGGACTAGATAACAAAAAAAAAGTCGCATTTGTGAGTTTGCATTATGCATGCCCTACATACATAGGCATCTTGACTTCAAAGCCAAACTAGAAGCCCTACTTCTTAAACGAAAATAGCCTTCTCACTCTACATTTGCATTAAAACCGGACGACATGATTTTAAAAGCGGTTAAGAGGGTCTAGCTGGTAGTCCTTTCCAGGCAGGACAATAAATTCAGAGGTCGGGCCGATTATGCCTTATGTGAGGTGTAATTTGTAAGCCCATTTGCATTTCGTTAGATTTAGGTTCGAGGCACTATCTATCGGTAGTCCTCATATTGGTTTTAAGGTTTGAGGCAATAGTTGATTTCAAATCACTATATAAGCCCTCATCTTCTGGGCAGTTCCTCCAATATGTATTGTTGGAATGTAAGCCCCAAACTTCTAATGAAAATGTCAACTTAAACAAAAATTAGATCTCTGAAATATTAAGCCCAACATAGGATAGTCCGAGCACTTCTGAAATTTCTCAGAATCAAGTGCTCTTACTTCACCTCCCTTGGCTCTCATTTCAAATCTAATTCTTAGTTGATGTTTTCACCTCCCTTGAAATTCCTAAAGGTCAAAACCTTTAAGCAAGACTTTCACGGATTCTAAAAAAAAAAAAAATCAAACTTTAGCCAATGTCTAAAACGACTTTCCAAAAAAAAAAGAAAGAAGAACACTAGTTTAATCAAAAGTTTTCTCAAGCATCAAATCTTGGGATGTAATTAAGCCCCTATGGGACGCCTGTATCCCAGGATAAATTAAACACCATTCGACTAAACATCGAATGGGGGAATCTCTGTTAAAATTGTAAATTTTATCATTGAGTCCATAAGAAAATAATATTTTTCTCCTTCGGGGTAATATATCATCATTCTTATGTCGTACTCAATCATAAAGTATGCAATCCGTTTGAGGATAACAAAAAATTTTCTAACATCTTTCACTTCTTTTTAGTATTCTAAAGATTCTCACAAGTTCCTACACTTTCATCCTGTTGTCTCGCACTTCAACAACTCTATAAAATTTATCATAATTCAGTCACTCACTTTTTCTCCACACTAACACCAAAACTTTCACACCACAATCCTTAATCACGAGTGATACTCAAACAAGGAGAGGGGGTAGAGGGGACAAGATGGTGGGAGGGCGAGTGCATAGGCTTTGACTAATTAATTAGCTAATAGGTTGACAAATTTATTGTCAAATATATTGATTAAATGATTGATCAATTAGCCTTCTAAAATTAGAATTTTAAGGATCTTGAATTGGCTTACTTTTCATCACTAGTGGATCTTCAAATAGGCATTAATTTGAACCATCAAGTTTGACAACAAATAGGCGGATCTACATACATACCACATAAATTTTTTATTTACATAGCTAACATCAAAATATTTATAGTTATGTATATAGAACTTAAAATTTTAAATCACATAAAAAACACAACCAATATTAAAATTTCTAAGATGACATACATAATTTCATGCATATATTTTGATGTGATGTGATTGAAACAATAAACATCTAATACAATTACATATAAAAATTTATATGTTAGATATATAAATACATAAAAAATATGTGATAACTATGTTAATCTCCCAAGCAAATATTACATATTCCGTTTATGTAATATTAACCTTTCTAACTTTAAAAAAACCAAATAAGCCCTGCCCTTCGTGGAATTTGGTGCAGGAACAGTAATCATATTCACATATTCAATCATCAATTTGTCTAAATAGCTTCTATTTTATCAAAAAAAGAGCATTCATCTCAACCATTCCAATCTGTTTTTTTTCTTAAAATCTTTGCGATCCCTAATGACACTTCACCCGCAGGCTCCTCCAGAAATGAGGCAAATTTTTCGCAACGAGCTTCAGAGAGTAGGCATGGAAGGCGCCAAAGTTCTGCGGGAGCTGGGAAACAAAGTTAAGTCAATGACAAAACTAAGCTCCACAGATATCCTTCTGAATCTCCATGAAGCAGCCGAGGAGTTACAGAAGAAGATAGATCGAAGATCTTACCTTCTTGTCAATGCAGAGCTATGGGAGATCGGAAAGCGACCCGAAGGATTGGAAGTCGATCTCGATGGCGTCGCCTTCACAGAAAGACTACACAAGCCTCTAGTCATCAAATCCCAAAGTGAAACAGTTCTTGATCTCAGATCACTCCATCTCTCCAAAAGCTGGGATGTTCATAACACAGGCTTTAATCCCTCTTCCCAAGTTCCAACTGGCTTCCCTGAAGTTAGGGGTGTCAATATTGGACCCGACCCGAAAATTTCGCTTAACAACGACGAGGTCGTCCATGAAAATTATGGCCTGCTCAAACAGCAAATATCATGGCCTGCTCGGTCCCTTAACATCGACGAGGCCGTCCATGAAGAAGAGTCGAGGACTTACGAGAGCGCGAGCGCATTGTCACTATCCACTTTCGCTTCACTTTTGATCGAATTCGTCGCAAGGCTTCAGAATGTGGTGAATGCTTTTGAGGAGTTGAGTGAAAAGGCTAAGTTCAAGGAGCCTATAAATGAACCAAATGCAGATTCTCCTTCAGGTTTATGGACCAGTATTAAAAGGCTTTTTGGTTGCTGAAGAATTTGTATATCTGAGACTGATAGTTCATTTGCAGAGTTTCAGGTTAGATAACTTCAACTGCTGTTGGGTGATTGATGTTTTTTTGTTTCTCCCTTCAGTTTATTCTAACTGACTATTATTCCATTTATATATATAGTACTGTCTTGAAAACTATCACAATTGTAACACACGAACATATATATATATATATATGATAAACAAAAATATTTTTTAATAATAATAATAATAATATAAAACTAAAATATCCCCTTAATAAACATATTTTATTAGATGTTTAATATGTTTAAATATTAAGAAGAAAAAAATTATATTAGAATATGCTAATAAAAACTTTCAAAAAAATTTTAAATTATTTTATGATACCTATACTACATAAATAATTAATACTAAACTTATTTTCAAAAATACATGTGAGAGTTTTGAGATTGATCATCATTTTGTTAGAATATTTTCTTGCAAAATTTTAAATTAAAGTAAAAATAATCCTAAATAAAATGTAATAATATTAATAATTAAAAAATTAAATAAAATATCAAGCTCATTTTAATTTATTAATTAGGAACTTAAACATTCAATCAAGAGGTTTTACAGGTTAAGATATTCTATATACTATATATAAAATTTCAATGATGGTCAAAATAAAAAAAATATATAAAATAAAATTTAATTTTTATATTATTTTTCAATAATGCTCACTTCTGTTTTTCTAACGCTCGTTCGGTCATTCCCTGAAGCCCAACTCCCATCAATCCAACTGCCCATCGCCTCCCTCGACATCTCCGCCCTCTCTCCCTCCCAAGCTCCAAAGTGCGATCTCTTCTCCTTTCTTCACCGTCTTCCATTCTCCTCCTCTTCATCATCCTCATTTCCCTTCCACTCGATCTTTCATCAATGGCGCTTCCCTTTGCCACATCCTCCTCCGCCACCGCTGCTCCCGGCAATCCCCTGCTTTCCTTCTCGTCTTCAATTTCACCCTCCATTCCCGCTCTTCCCAGCCGCTGCCTCCTCCCGCGCCGTTCCCACTCTCGGACCGCAACTGTGCGCGCCAAGATCCGCGAGATCTTTATGCCGGCGCTGAGCTCCACAATGACCGAAGGCAAGATCGTGTCCTGGATCAAGTCCGAGGGCGACCGCCTTTCCAAGGGCGAGAGCGTCGTAGTCGTCGAGTCGGACAAGGCCGATATGGACGTCGAGACCTTCTACGATGGCATCCTAGCCGCCATCGTCGTCCCTGAGGGCGAGGTCGCCCCCGTCGGCGCCCCGATCGGTCTCCTCGCCGAGACCGAGGACGAGGTTGCCCTAGCCAAAGCCAAGGCGCAGTCTCCAGCGCAATCACGGACGGCTGCTGTATCTGCTTCTCCGCCGTCTCCGGTCGCAGCAGCTCCCGTTGCTTCACCCTTGACCGTGCCAGCCGAGGGATCGAGGAAATTGGTGGCTACACCCTACGCTAAAAAACTCGCGAAGCAGCACAAGGTGGATATTGGCTCTGTGACAGGGACCGGGCCCTTTGGGAGAGTTACTCCTCAGGATGTGGAGCTAGCTGCTGGGATCCAACCTAAGAAACCTTCTCCGACTCCTGTCGCAGCTCCTCCTTCCGTATCGAAAGGTGCCGCTGTTACTCCCGTTGCAGAAAAAGCTGCTGCGCCTGCTGCATTACCTCCAATCCCGGGCTCTACAGTGGTGCCATTTACGACAATGCAGGCAGCAGTGTCGAAGAACATGTTGGAAAGTCTATCGGTGCCCACATTTCGGGTTGGGTATCCAGTGATCGCAAATGCTCTTGATGCACTGTATGAAAAGGTAGAATGTTTATTATACTTAGAAGTTAGCATGGGGGATCTAGGAAGAGTTCAGGGTCTGATTTTTTTTTTTTTTAATGCAATATATATTTTAACTTATTTGTCCCCTCAATATATATATTTGTCCAAAATTCTATCATTTTTTTTTGTTTCACTCCTAAGATTATGCATGCCTTAATCCTATGTTTTCCACCCTCAAAAAAGAGAGGTTTTTTTTGCTGCTGGTAGTTAAAAATGCTACTCTCCCGAAAAATTACACTTAAAGGTTGGGTGTGATATTTATATCACATTTACACACAAGAATTAAGATAATATCATTTGAATTGCTCATTTACTCACTTTTAATGCTATACACAGTTTTCTGAGAAATCATTACATAAGGATGAGCTATGTATTTAGAGCTACAGACAACCAATGAAGATAAAATACATAGTTGGAGTACAACTGTGCTAAATGTAGCTTAAGTTAGCTCAGGATACTTAGCTTAGGTTATCTTAGGATATGTACACCAATATATTATATATGCTTGGTTCAAATTAAGCTGGTCTGACTCACCCAAGGTTCAACTAGCTAGAACTTGCCATGCCACCAATTCGACTGGAGCATTGAGAACTTGCCAGAGCATACTCAGCTCCAAGGAATATAGGACTGCTCACCCAAAGTTCAGCTCCCTTGCATTAATCCATCTAATGAAAGAATTAGTAACCTACTTCATATCGGTTGACCACTTTAATCCAACCAAGACTTCAGCTAATAAATGTAACATAATAAGGCGCAATCCTCCCTAGGAAATAAAGGTATATTTTCTTGTAATATTAGTGACTCGCCCCCAATAATTAAATTTCAAAAAGTCATTTAGATTTTCTATATATTTTCTGTAATGCAAACATTAGGCATGGGCCTATAAAATAGGGGGCCTGAAGGGAGGGTAGGATCATTGATTTATTGGTACTGAAGTTCTATACCTATTAACAATCTAACAAGTATTCCCTCTCTTTCTCTATATTATCTATCAATCTTGTATGGTATTTTGAGAAAGATTCAAGAGTCACCTCCTGATCAATTTGGATTCAACGTAGTACAAGATATTTTTTCTTGTATTGCAAAACATTTTCATCTAATTGTAAGTCATTCTTCTCTTTTACACTAAAATTATAGAAATTTATTTTTATTAAAAAAATAATACTTTTTGTAAAATAGAAGAACTGTCTTATACTTCATGAATAAATGTCTTGTGCACGGTGCTAAATTTAATTAGGGATACCTCGAGTAAAATTTTCCCCATATATGGTTCTTGTGTATTCTAAGGCTAGAATTTCTGCAAGTTGCATTGAATGCGTTAAGTTTTCAGGTATCCTATCATAGAAAATCTGCTGCAGGGATTAACTGCGGTCTATAACATCTAGTTATTCATATTTACTTTTTTTAGTTGATTCCTGCCTCTTGAAATGGATGGAAAGTTATAGATTTTATTTGATGATTTCTTAAACTGGCTGAATTCTCAGGTCAAGTCAAAAGGTGTGACTATGACTGTCCTATTGGCAAAGGCTGCAGCAATGGCACTTGCACAGCATCCGGTTGTTAATGCTAGCTGCAAGGATGGGAAGAGCTTCAGTTATAATAGCAACATCAATATTGCAGTGGCTGTGGCAATTGATGGTGGGCTTATAACTCCTGTTCTCCAAGATGCTGATAAGGTGAGTTATGAACTATTTTTTGACATTTGACGGCATTTGCTTCAACTTTACTGACTGAAATGGCTGACGGATGTTGCAGCTGGATATCTATCTCCTTTCTCAAAAATGGAAGGAACTTGTGAGCAAAGCTCGATCTAAGCAGCTCCAGCCCAAAGAGTATAATTCAGGTTTATCTATGACTGAAAAATGTCACTTCTATTCCTTTGAAGTTCCTTGAGGTTACTTCATACTGACCTGTGATTTGAAATAGGAACATTTACCCTGTCTAACCTTGGCATGTTTGGAGTTGATAGATTTGATGCTATTCTTCCTCCGGGTCAGGTGAGGTTCTTGATACATTAGGCCCAGTTTGTTGTGATATACTTTTTGGCATCTAAATCGCCCTGTATTGTTCAGGGGGCAATTATGGCTGTGGGAGCATCCAAACCAACAGTTGTGGCTGGTGCTGATGGTTTCTTTACTGTAAAGAACAAAATGCTGGTAAGTAGCGCACTCCTTCCCTTTTTAAATTGAATGCGTAAGTGTTATATATATTACAGCATAATCTTATGTGCTTCTTCTTTGTTTCCAAAATAAGTAGTTGATAGATGGAATGAATATAAAATAATTTAAATGAATAGGATTAGTGATAGTCTTATTGTTCTTAGGTTTATTGGTGTGGATATTATATTTGGTTCTTATGCTTCTCATGCATTGTTTGCTCAACCCAAAGTACATTGTTTGAGATTTATTATGGGGCAGGTGAGGTTCAAACTCAAGTTTTTTTACGACTTTCAAGGCTTTAATCAGTTGGGCTAGCTAACACTCTCAACTAATGCTCCTCAATTGCATTAAAAGGAACATGAATCAGTTTTTGCACCAAAAAAAAGATGGAATATTACAATGTATTCCTGAGGAATAGAAATTGATAATTGTGATTTAAATAGAGATATTGCTCTAATTTGAATTACAAGAGGTTTTATGGTGGGTATGTATAAAATGAGTGATAGAAAGGAGATTGAAGAAGTTATATATTTTATATGTGTATATGATCTTATAATAATGATAACATACTTTAAATTCGTGAGTCAACTTGAGTTACTTTAATAAATGAAGCTATTAAATCACGATATACTTTTGTATTTTTTAGATAAGAAGAATCTTAACTATTAGGTGGTTCAAGAAGATAGCTTGAACACGTATGATAAAGTAGAAGATATGGAGAACTATAAGGAAAGAAAAAAGAATTATGATTATTGGTGGAACTTAAAAGCTAATTAGTAGTTAATCTCTCTCTCTCTCTCTCTCTCTCTCTCTCTCTCTCTCTCTCTATATATATATATATATATAAGAGGCCAATTATAACTTTAAAATTGAATCAAACTTGATATGCGAATTTCACGATTTTTTATATTAAGAAGATTGTTAAAGAAGTCCTAGAGATTTGGTGTAGTAAGGATATATAAGAAATTGTCAAAGAAAATAAATTTATTTTTAAAGAATGATAAAGCAATTACTATTGAGACATGCAATAGTTATAATGACGCCAAAAGATTTATGAAAATTGTAGCAAAAACAAAGCTCTTTCTCTTTGGGATTTTCCTAGTGGGCTAGGTATTAAGAAGGAAAAAAAAGAGATTTATAAGATAGCTGAGGCAAAAGGAAGGAGATATAGTGACTTTGATTAAGTTATTTGTATAAAGAGAAGGTTAAATTATCTTAATGTAAGATGTAGATATGAAGGAATAATGAAAAAATATATATAATTTAGAAATTATTATCCAAAATTTTAGGTAGAAGTTTATTTAGAGGAGCAAAATGAAAATTTTAGGAGTAAGTTATAAAAATCAATTGGCTTTGAATAAGATGCACTGAAATAGTGCTAATAAGATGCACTAAAATAGTGCTATTTGTTGAGATGATAGAATGATTGATATTTGGAGAGCTATAAAACAAATTTGAGTAGCTCATGTCTTTTATCATACCCCTAAGGTTAGTATAGGAAAAATGATGGGGAATGAATAATTTTCATTCAAGTATTTAGGAACAAAAAAGAGATTCAAGATGCTCGTGGTTATAGAAACATCAAATTTATGAGTTATATGTTGAAGTATGTTAGTCAAATTGACTTTGTGCTAAGAAGTTTTGGTTTTTGTGCTTAGGTAATTAATGTTAAAACATTTAAAATTAAGCACTTTTAAGCTCTTATTACTCTTGTAAGGTCATATGATTATCATAATAGAGAATATTTGGTGGGCATTATGCAATACTATGTATATTGGGGTAAGTAATCAGGTTAATGATAGAAATGGGTTGGGTCAGTTGTAGATAAAGAGTCAAAAGATAAATTGCTGAGGTTAATGGGGTCAGTAATAAGGCGGTTGCTATTAAGATAATCATCAACTAAGAAGTTATGAATGTGGTTAGTGTTTATACTGCTCAAGATAGATTACAAAATAGTTTGAAAAAAAAAAAATAAAGAAATAGATGAACTAACACAAGAAATATCTGTTGAAGAAATAATATTTATTGGAAGTGATTTAAATTGGTAAACAAGCTGTAGTAGATAATTCATGACGGTTATGAAATAAGAGAGAAATATAATGAGAAAAAGTTATACTTGATTTTAAAGTAGCTTATGATATATTAATGGACACATTTTAAATAATAGGGAGAACAATTGATCATTTACAAAAGTGGAGTTATCAAATCATAAATAAAATTTTCTTATTTAGATGGAAAGAAAAATATTCTTGTCAAATTGCAAGTTCATTCCAGGAGAAAACTTGTGATATGGTTGAGGTTTGTAAAAATTTGACAACAAATATTCATTGCTTGATTAAATGTTGTCCAGAAGGCCCAATAAACTATTTTATGATGAGTATTAGCAGGGGTGGAACCAGCCCTAATTTTCAGGTGGGGGGACTTATAAGGCATATCTGTCGGGGGTCCAAGGGGGCAGCGCCCCCTGGCGGGGTTCGACCTGCCCGGTCAAGTCGCGGGGTCAAGGGGAACAATTTTGGTTTGAAGGATATTTTTGGAATTCAATGATGAATTCTCTGACTATTTGTTGGGGGAAATTACCTAAAGACCATAGTATTTTAAAATTTTTAGGGGGGGGGGCAATTGCCTTGTAATAAAGACTTAAAAATGAACTAAGAGGGATATAAATTACCTTAAAAATCATATAAATAATTTTATTTTAAAATTTTTTTTTTTGGGTTGGGGGGGGGGGGTTTTTTTTTGGGGGGGGGGGGGGGGGGAGCAATTGCCCCCGCTGACCCCAATGGGGTTCCGCCCATGAGTATTAGTATTAGCTTTATATCGAGAACCACATGTAAGAGTAATTCAATCTGCTCCAGCATGGAACTTACTACTGCTAGCACTTTGTCCTTTGATATGCAACTGATCTACAATTCAAGAGGTACATCGGTTTTCTCAATCAACCTAGATGTCGCTAGGAAGCCCTCAAAGAAAAGAACTACAACAAACACTCACAAAACTCATCAATAACATGCTTCTAAAACCCTAGACAACTCCCCCTTAAATAGCCCTAGAACACAATAATACAATTAGAACATTCCTAATCAACATAAAGATAATTTAGAAAACTTTTCTAAATAAATAGAAATTTCCTAATCAACATAAATATAATTTAGGAAATCTTGCTAAATAATTAAACACGATTTAGGAAACATTCCTAAACAATTAAACATGATTTAGAAAACTTTCCTAAAGAATTAAATATATTTCAGAAAAACTTAATGAACAATTAAACACTTCTTAAATAGTATAAATATAATTAGGAAACTTTTCTAAACAACTCCCCCCTTGATTAGGAACATCCCTAAATAATTTCCCCTAATGAGGAACTTTCCTAAACAATTTTCTCTTGATTACGAACCTTCCTAAGCGGCTCCAACTTCCTGAATGCCCCCCCCC